>NC_092334.1:421052500-421347500 GCF_046630445.1 Rutidosis leptorrhynchoides
CTGTACAGACTTACCTGTGAGATAGTATTCTTAGTGATATGATCTATTCCACTCATAAGATAGTCGGTTTAATTGGTTTTCCATAGCTACAAAGGCGTAACCTCGAGCATTCAGTGTTTTTTCTTCTAAACATATGAACGGCCCGTCTCTGCATAAAGTAACAAATTCGGTGTTTGAATAGGTTTGATTATTTGAACATTTACCTCCATGTGACCATTTTCCGCATTTGTGACATCTTTCAAGGTGTCGTGCTCTTCTTTTCGCTGCGGATTTTGATTTTCCTTTACCAAATTTTTACTTATTATCTTCGCATCTGGATTCTTTTCTTACTCCGTCCAATCTTTCTCTGATTACTGATACTATTTCACTTGGAAGTGTGTCATTATTACGTTTAGTGATCAAAGCATGTAGCATTAGACCATGTTTAGTTCACAGAAAGTCTTCATTTCCTAAAAAAAATAAAAATTCAGAATGAGGGGAGAAGACTAGTTCTTTAGGGTCTGCTAGGGAAAGATCATTCGGGTTCCATTTTCGAGAACTACATGAAAATAAAAATTCTAACTCTAACAGAAATACATATTATCCTTTAAAGACTTGATTCTCCCCACACTTAGTTAGCTGTGGTATCGAAATTGTGATTAACTTCAATGTCGATTTCCATTGGACTATCTATGTAATGTTTAACTCTGTGACCATTAACCTTAAATTCAATCCCATTTGAATTTATTAATTCTATCATTCCGTATGGAAAAACTCTTTTGACTATGAATGGTCCAGACCATCTTGATTTCAATTTTTCAGGAAATAGCTTGAATCGTGAATTGAAAAGAAGAACTCTGTCTCCTTCTTTGAATTCTTTTGAACTTCTGATTCTTTTATCATGCCATTTCTTTGTTCTTTCCTTATATATCAACGAATTTTCGTATGCTTCTTGTCTTAATTCTTCTAATTCGTTTAATTGACTTAACCGTAGACGTCCAGCTTCATGTAAATCAAGATTACATGTCTTCAAAGCCCAAAATGCTTTGTGTTCAATTTCTACTGGAAGATGACATGCTTTTCCATAAAGAAGTCTAAAAGGTGTGGTTCCAATTGGAGTTTTGTAGGCTGTTCTAAAAGCCCAGAGTGCATCCTCCAATTTAATGGACCATTCCTTCGGATTTGATCCTACGGTTTTTTCTAGAATACGTTTTAAAGCTCGGTTGGTATTTTCAACTTGTCCACTTGTTTGTGGATGATAAGCAGTGGAGATTTTATGAGTTACTCCATATCTTTTGAGAACTTTCTTAAGTTGATTATTACAGAAATGAGTACCCCGATCACTTATTAAAGCTTTCGGTGTTCCAAACCTTGCAAAAAGACATTTTAAAAAGTTGACTACAACTCGTGCATCGTTAGTTGGGAGAGCTTGTGCTTCCGCCCATTTAGATACATAATCAATGGCTACGAGAATATAGAGATTATTATGAGATTTTGGAAATGGACCCATACAGTTAATACCCCAAATGTCAAATACTTCACATACTTGAATGACATTTTGTGGCATTTCATCACGTTGACTTATTTTTTCGGCTCTTTGACAAGCATCACAGTATTTGCAAAGAAGGTGTGCGTCTTTGTAAATTGTAGGCCAATAGAATCCAGCATCATAAACTTTTCTTGCTGTTAGTTGAGGCCCATAGTGCCCTCCTGTTGGTCCTGTGTGACAATGATTTAAAATTTTACTAGCTTCATCTCCAAATACACATCGGCGTATTATTCCATCGGGACAACTTTTAAACAAATGTGGATCTTTCCAGAAATAGTGTTTTATATCACTGAAGAATTTCTTTCGTTTTTGATACGATAATACTTTTTCAAGGAATCCACATACTAAGTGTTAACACCTATTTCCTTATGAGGTAAGGCTTAGTATGTCAACAAGAGACTAGAAGTGATCTAGCTTTAGGAGGGCGGAGTGTTGCCGATTGATTTTTACCCTCGGGAAATAATCCCTGCAGACCCGGTTCACAAGTGTAGAAACTTGTGGGGTGGCTTAATCAATCTGTCGTCCGTAGAGCGTAAGAGTGCTAGCCGGATGACTTCTAGTGAGAGAAAGTAGAGAGAGAAAGAGAAGTGAAGTCTCAGCTCTCAAAGTTGTCAGAATATCTGAACTTGTGTAAAATGACGACCCAAGGGATCTATTTATAGTGTCAGATCTACCAGATTTGTTTGGGAACACGTGTCAAATGATGATACGTTCTGATACATGTGCTCCGAAATTTATGCTAAATGCGGCGCTCTCCGGCCAGGTCTTATGCGCTAGGCGGCCTTCAGGGCTTACGCATGACGGAGCAGCCTGTACAGCGGAGAACGCTGGACGGACAATCTCCACAAAACTGTTGTTTCCAGCCTTCCTGATGCTACTTTTATGCAACCGTTATGCCTTTTATGTGTGTATACGATAGGATACACCATTAAGTCCCCCCAGTTTAAGGACTTAAGCATTTGAAAAATGATGAAGTTGTTAAACTTTTGATAACGCATGCCAAACCAGCCTGCTCATTGCCCACTTTGCATCGGGGAAAACATTTTAGGCATTAAATGCAGACGAATTTTACTGACACTGTAATGATTATTTTTTTTACGGCTAAGATCATCCACGTGCCTCCAGCTGTAAAAAGTGTTATCTCGTACCCTTCATTTAAACTCGCCCATACACGTGTCTCAATCATGACCATAAAAATTGCACCGATGAACCCTTATAAAAACCATCATAACCCTGTTACCATCACTTTTTTACCTTTGCCAAGATCCAAAAAGCATATTTCTCCCAAATCTTCATCGCCTTCTTCAATCTTCAACTTTTTAAGGTTTACCGTCTTTCAAGGTCAGTACACTTCATCTTACTGCTATTTTCTTCTTGTTGATATCTGTTACTGTATTATTATGGCTTCTTCACAGGGTACTGGCCAAGAACACGCCAAGCCTTCTTCATCAAATACTGCTGACATTCCAGAAGTTAGCACGATGGCTTCATCATTGACTAGTGAATATTTAGATGGATTAAAGATTGCCTTTCGCCATCTCAATCAATACAACCCTGTTGTTCCCACTATCGGAAAAACCGCTGACAATCCTCCTGAATGAAAAATTACTTTATACGCTTTACAAATTACCCACGGCAACCTTCGTGTTCCCCTTACTAACTTTCTTCTTCGCTTTCTTAGATATTACGGGGCCTGTCTTAGTCAGATACATCCCCATGGTCTTCAAAAAATCATCCTTTTTGAAATGTACTGCAATGCTATTAATATAAAGCCTCGCATTAATGTTTTGATCTCTTTGTTTAGAATCCGCACGATTAGCGATTGCTGGCTTACTATTGATAGTAAGGAAAATAATCATTTTGTTGGTCTAAATAGAGTTTCAAACTTGAAGGACTGGAAAAGTCCATTTTTCTTTGTTGATGAAACTGTTATTCCGGAAGAATACTCCGTTGTCCGGGAGTGGGGTGCTATTGATGCTGGCATAGGAAAGGGTGTTAAAATTTCTCCCGCAGAACAGCGGATAGTAAATAGCTTGAAAGGACTCCGTATTCCACCCAGATCATACGAAAGGTATGAGGGAATCCTTGTGCTGTGCAAAGTGAGCCAAGAATGGCCAAGCAATTCTGTGCCAGTACTTCGTGAGAAAAAACAGGGTAGGATGTGATATGATCATCCTATTATATATATATAGATTTTTGTCCACTGTTTGTCATGTGTACTTATATTGCTATTAATGTGTAATCTTTGCAGGCAACTCCGTGATGCAGGTCCGCTCTGCTCTTTTATCCCCTGATCTTGATGATGATGTGGAGGTCACTGCTCGTGACAAAACTGTTGAAGAGCTTGAGGCGGAGAGAGTTGCAGCTGAAGCTAAAGCTGCTGCTGATGCTGAAAAGGGAAAAGAAATTACTGTGAGCAGCTCTGATAGCGAATCCGGGTCTGATCATACAGACACTGAGCGGACAACGGATGACACCACCACCGCCGATCAGCAAACATCGGCATCAATTGACATCATGAGTGAAACCAACCCTACTCCTCCTCCAACCCAAAAGACAAGAAAGAAGAGCATAGGCTCTAAAAGGGTGAAGAGTACTGAGGAGGGCAAAAAGCAAAAACGTAGGAGAAGTATGTCCATTTTGCTCTCTTTTGAAAATGCACATGTTTTTTTCTTATAACTGTTATGTTTGTTCATAATACTAATTTGTTTTTGTTAGTAATTTTAGCAGAGTCGGATGATAGCCAAGGGAAGGCTACGGAGGGCGGTGACCGGAGGCCGGAGAGGAATCTTGAAAGTGAAAGAGAGAAGGATCTGAAAATGCCTGACCCAAACTTTGCCCCCTTCGATGAATCTGAATTTCATGAAGATAGGCCTGAAGGCAACTCTGCTTATGATTCTCCTCTTCCTAATATCACTAATCCTGCTGACACCTCCTCCAATATTCAAGAGCCAACTCTTCCTGCTCATGTGAGGGCTTTGCAAGCCATCATTGCAAACCCCGCCACTAAAGATAAAGAATTTGCAACTCTTATTCAGGTATGAACAATAAGACCCTCTGCATATATATATATACTTGTAATTTATTGATGTGAGCTGTTTGAAATAACTCATACAATTTTACTGATGTACAGGGTTGTGTTATCCCCGAGCTGAAACCCCAATTCTCTGCTCTCCGTTCTCATCAACTCAGGGAATCAACTATGGCAGCTCATGTACTGCTAACCAACCACCTGGACTATGTGCTGCAACTGCAGGAACATCAAGAGTCTATTCTTGCCTTTGCTCATAAAGACATAGCTGAAAGTGCAAATGCTCGTAAAAGAGCTGCTGATGCTGAGCGTGCCTTAAATGATGCGCAGAAAATAATAAAGGCTAAAGAAGTTGAGTTAAAAAGTGCTCAAGATGTTGCTGCTGTTCTGCAAGGGGAAAAGGATGCTGAGCAGGTGAAAGTGGGTGAGCTGGAGAAACAGCTGAGTGAAGAGAGAGAGAAGTCTGCTGAGCTACTCCGGAGGGCGGAGAAAGGCGAGAGAAATTTTGCTGAGCTTAGGAAAGGTGTGCCAGGTCTGATAGCTAAGGTGCTTGGATCCAGTCTTGTAGGGAATCCCTACAATGATTATGTTGATGCTGCCTGCGCCCATGCTATTGCTGATGTGACCGACAAGCTGTTCAAACGCCTTGCTCCCAACCAAACGCCTTCTGCTGCCATTGCCAAACTTATGCCTCCTGAGCATAAAATTTCTATACACAATTGTACAGTGTATAATTTGAGCAAATCATTTTGAAAAGTGCATAAGGTAACTCATATGTAAATGCCTTGCAGTATCAAGAATACGATGTCTGATTACGCCTTCCATCATAAAATTAATGAGGAAGAATTATGAAGTGTTTTAGAAGAATGACTATAAATCAATAAACTCTCCGTCTTACGCCTTCCGTCATAAAGTATATGAGGAAGAATTGCTAATTATTTTGCCTTCATACATAAAATATATAACTTCGTTATGTGAAGTAATTTTTTATAATGTTTGTCATGACAAGTATCTGAGTTTTGTATCATGCCTCGGTGCGTTCTAGTAAAACTTAAACGTTTTCTAGCCGATCCCTTGTGCCTTTACTAGCCGGCACAAAAGCTTCCGCCATCGGAGGTATTTAAAAATACGATCCTTCTGTGGGCAGGTTATAAATGTAATGTTTTACATTTGTCACAGGCAGCACTTTGTTTAAGAAAAATATAAAATTATTGCTCAGTACTGTGCAGTACATAAACAATTGATGACGACTTTTAGGTGGTTCAAGCCTAATTAGTACGTCATGAATGTTTAATGTATGCAACTGCTAATGTATGCACTGCAAAATAACCACAATGGTTCACAGTAAGTTTGATAAACGCTGCTTCATCTTATAATTCGAAATGTGTCCTTCAAATGCCAAACAGGCATGAGTACAACGATTGTAAAAGACTGCTTTTATTAATATGCTAAATGAAACTGCTCTTTATTGAAAAGATAAACACTGTTCTTGATAACTTGTTGACAAATTGCTTCTTCATATGCCGAGCGCCCAGCGCTGTCCGGCCTTCACACTTGCTTATGGAATGAAAAACTCCTGAACTTCTTCCTCACTGAATAACCTATCACGCCTTCTCTGATTCATTCTGCGTTCTGGCCCATTTGCAAACGTTGATCTTTCCCTTGTTGGCTGCACATACTGTGAATGTATGGCTACGACTCCATTTGGAGTGGGGAATCTGACCTCTGCATGGGCCGTCGATGTTATTGCCCCAAACTTAGCCAAAGCTGTTCTTCCAAAAAGGACATTAAAACGAGAATTGCCATCTATGATTGTGAAATCAGTTGTTTCCGTTCTCAACAATGGGAATGTGCCTATAACAACTTCCAAACGAATCTGCCCCATGGCATTTATCGGTGCTCATGTTAGTCCCGAAACTTTCAACCTCGTTTGCCTAGCTCTGCTCTGCACATGCCTTGGAAAAGTTCTCAAACAATGCCAATAGATGATGTCAGCTTCACTTCCTGTATCTGTATAGATACAATTGACAAACTTATTTGCTATCTCTGCTGAAATGATCACTGGTTGGACGGACAACGCCCAATTCTGAATTGGCTGAAAGATAATTGGGGCATATCTCCAGCTGTCCAAATTGCTGTTTGATGATTCACCTTCTTCATAATGACCATCGTTAATCCAAACCATCCTGATTACAACTTCTGGAGTTGTCTCACGCTCTGTGATCCATTCTCCATACTGCGGTTGGTTCCGATTATCTCTTCCGCCATGCTGCTCTCTTCTGTTCTCTCCACGGCGTCCTCTGCTACCATCATTCCTTTGCCACGCAAATTTCCTGCGAGGATCATTCCTCCTGTACTGTTTTCCAGGCAACAAATGATTCAGTTCTCCTGCCTTGATTTTTGCTATAATTTCTCTCATCAAAGATTTACAATTGTCCGTATCATGGCCCCAAGCCTCATGGAAATCGCACCACAACTCACTCTTTGGACCCTCCCTTTCTTCTATAGGTGCTGGTGCATTGAAAGTGGTCCGAATTGGTTCAGTGAAGAGGATCTCTTTCGGAGTTTTGGTAAGCGCCATAATCAACGGGTGCCTTTCTAGTGGCTTTCTGTTGTGGTGAAAATCATTAGGGTGATTGTTTCCTCTCCATCCTCCATTTGAATTTTCATTCCTTCTCTGATTTCTGTCAAAATACCGTCCTCCGTTGTGCGACTTGCTACTACTGCCAGTATCAAACTTGTTCAACCCATGCTCACCAGCTCGAACATGCCTCTGTGCAACCTCCAAAGCCTGATGCAATGTTTTTGGTAAGTCATACCGTAATGCATGAACAAGTGCACTAAACCGTCACTGGTCCAAACAGAAAATGAAACCAGATACAAGCTGTGATTCTGGACAATCAGGAATCTTCTGTGCTTCAAGTGTATAACGCTTCATAAAATTGCTCAAAGATTCGTTATGATGCATTGTGATCTCGTGTGCATCAAGATGTGTCAGAGTACAGCTCCGTAGATTTTGGTATTGCATCACAAATTTTGCTCTCAAATCAAGAAAACTGGTAATACTCCTTGGTGGCAAACTAGCAAACCATTCGCGTGCCATTTTCTGCAATACCATAGGAAACATATGGCACGCAGTTTCATCCTCCCAATGCTGCAACCTCATAACACCTTCAAACATAGTCAGAAAATCTTCCGGATCCGTTGTGCCATCATAAACTCCAATTGCTGGTATAGCAAGATTTCTGGGCAATGGATAATTAGCAATTCGATTATATATATATATATATATATATATATATATATATATATATATATATATATATATATATATATATATATATATATGAAACACTGCGTTGATTCTGCCATCGCTGGTGGCTTGGTGGCTTGTTCTCCAGTAATGAGCGCAAAAAAGTTGTCCACAGCCACAACACGGACGGCGGGCTGCGCTAAGCGTTGCTTGTATTTTGCTGGAGCTGTCTGCTTAAGAATGTCATTTAAAAGCAACACTGCCTACTTTTCTGACATGAACTCATCTTTGTCAATTTCATCATCAGAGTCATTATTATCACAACTCAGGTCATTATCATCCCCAGAATCATCAATAAGACTGCCCAGTTTGTCAAGTAGCCTGGATAACTTGTACTTTGATATAGATTGCCTTTTCATTATCTTCTTGTCTTTGCCATCCGCCATCCGCCGAAAAGGTATAAATGACGGACATCGCCGTGGCTACATCAATGGTCGTCGCTCTGGATTAGTAACAAAATTTGGAAGTCTTTCTGCACTTTTAGCTGTCACTTCTTCGATTACTGGCCTTTTTTCCGAATTAGTTGCCAAATGTTTAAGCCTCTCTGTAGTTTCAGCAACTGTTTCTTCAATCGTACCATCTAGTGGTGAAATAGGTACATCTTCAACAGTGACCATGTCGTCAGTTGATGGAGGATTGACTGTTTCAAGTACAAATGGAACTTCAGCTGCTTTCGTTCCTTTTCCGTTTCGTGTGTTCTTTGCATTAGTGGATGGTGCCATTGTTAGCACCTATTTACTTATGAGGTAAGGCTTAGTATGTCAACAAGAGACTAGAAGTGATCTAGCTTTAGGAGGGCGGACTGTTGCCGATTGATTTTTACCCTCGGGAAATAATCCCTGCAGACCCGGTTCACAAGTGTAGAAACTTGTGGGGTGGCTTAATCAATCTATCGTCCGTAGAGCGTAAGAGTGCTAGCCGGATGACTTCTAGTGAGAGAAAGTAGAGAGAGAAAGAGAAGTGAAGTCTCAGCTCTCAAAGTTGTCAGAATATCTGAACTTGTGTAAAATGACGACCCAAGGGGTCTATTTATAGTGTCAGATCTATCAGATTTGTTTGGGGACACGTGTCAAATGATGATACGTTCTGTTACATGTGCTCCGAAATTTATGCTAAATGCGGCGCTCTCCGGCCAGGGCTTATGCGCTAGGCGGCCTTCAGGGCTTACGCATGACGGAGCAGCCTGTACAGTGGAGAACGCTGGACGGACAATCTCCACAAAACTGTTGTTTCCAGCCTTCCTGATGCTACTTTTATGCAACCGTTATGCCTTTTATGTGTGTATACGATAGGATACACCATTACTAAGTAGTTTTCATAGTCTGCAAACCATGAAATTTCATTATAATCTATCTTCAATAGATATTCATCAGGAAAGTTGTCTTGTATGGCCGATTCATTTAGAACTTCTAATTCGAGATTTTCAAGACGAGAAAGATGATCAGCGGCCAGATTTTCTGCTCCTCTTTTATCTCGGATTTCAATATCGAACTCTTGTAAGAGTAAGATCCAACGGATTAATCTTGGTTTGGCATCTTGTTTCGAAAATAGGTATCTAAGAGCAGAATGGTCGGTATAGACCACCGTTTTTGCTAGAACGAGATATGAACGAAATTTGTCAAAAGCAAAGACAATAGCAAGGAGTTCTTTTTCAGTAGTTGTATAGTTCGTTTGTGCTCCTTGTAATGTCTTACTAGCATAATATATAGGTTGAAATCGTTTTTCAATCCTTTGTCCTAAAACGGCTCCCATTGTAAAATCACTTGCATCGCACATTAGTTCAAACGGTAGATTCCAATTTGGTGTTATCATGATCGACGCATTAGTGAGTTTCTCTTTAAGAATATTAAAAGATTTGATGCATTCATCTGAAAAGATGAATGGAGCATCTTTTTCTAGGAGTTTATTCATAGGAGTGGCAATTTTAGAAAAATCTTTTATGAAACGTCGGTAAAAACCGGCATGCCCTAGAAAACTCCTAACTCCTCTAACATTGGTGGGATGTGGAAGTTTAGCAATTACATCTACTTTAGCTCTATCCACTTCAATTCCTTCTTTTGAAATTTTATATCCAAGAACGATGCCTTCTTTAACCATGAAATGGCATTTCTCCCAATTAAGAACTAGATTTGATTGTTTGCATCTAATCAGCATTCATTCAAGATTAGCTAGACATGTTTCAAAAGTATCACCGAAGACTGAAAAGTTATCCATGAAAACTTCCATGCATTCTTCTATCATGTCGTGAAAAATCGCCATCATACACCTTTGAAAGGTTGCAGGGGCGTTGCAAAGTCCAAATGGCATGCGTTTGTAAGCAAAAGTACCATAAGGGCACGTGAACGTGGTTTTCTCTTTATCTTCGGGTGCTATTGGAATTTGAAAATATCCGGAAAATCCATCAAGAAAACAATAATAACTATTTTCGGCTAATCTTTCCAACATTTGATCAATAAAAGGTAAGGGAAAGTGATCTTTTCTGGTGGCGTCATTTAATTTTCTATAATCAATACATACACGCCATCCTGTTACAGTCCTAGTAGGAATAAGCTCATTTTTTTCATTTGTAATGACAGTCATGCCACCCTTCTTAGGCACGCATTGAACTGGGCTTACCCATGGACTATCAGAAATTGGATAAATTAAACCTGCATCTAGCAGTTTAATTATTTCTTTTTTAACAACATCTTGCATATTCGGATTTAGTCTTCATTGGCGTTGCACATACGTTTTATGACCTTCTTCCATAAGGATTTTATGTGTGCAATACGAAGGACTTATTCCTTTAATATCATGAATCTTCCATGCAATGGCTGGTTTATGAGCTTTCAACACAGAAATGAGTTGTGATTTCTCATTTTCAGTAAGAGAAGACGATATTATTACAGGTAATTCAGATTCACCATGTAAATAAGCGTATTCCAAATGGTTTGGAAGTGGCTTTAATTCTAATGTCGGTGGTTCTTCTATCGATGATTTATATCGATATCTGTCTTCTTCTTTTAGCATTTGAATTTCTTATGTTGTTGGTTCATATCCATTAGCTATTAGTGTAGCTAACATTTCAGCTTCATCAATTGGTTCATTACTTTCTCCTAAAGAACATTCTCCTGTTCCTTGTAATTCTGAAAATTCTTCTAACAATTCTGCATGTGAATCTATAGTTTGAATATAATAACATGTATCATCTGCAGATTACGGTTTTTGCATTGCTCTATCAACTGAAAAGGTAACACTCTCATCCTCTATACTTAGGGTCAGTTTCTTACCAAACACGTCTATCATTGCTTTAGCCGTGTTTAAGAATGGTCTTCCTAATATGAGAGGAACTTGAAAATCTTCTTCCATGTCCAGAACAACAAAATCTACTGGAAATACTAAAGTACCAACTTTAACTAGCATGTTCTCCATTATCCCTCTAGGATATTTTATTGATCGATCGGCTAGTTGTATGCTTATTCTTGTTGGTTTCAATTCTCCAAGGTCTAGTTTAGCGTATAGTGAATACGGCATTAAATTTATACTAGCACCTAAGTCTGCCAATGCTTCTATTGAACTAAGACTACCCAGAAAACATGGAATTGTGAAACTTCCTGGATCAGATAATTTTTTTGGTATCTTATTCAACGGCACTGCTGAACAATTAGCATTCATAGTAACGGCCGAGAGTTCTTCCATTTTCTTTCTATTTGTGATTAGATCTTTCAAGAATTTAGCATATCTAGGCATTCCTGAAATCACATCAATGAAAGGAAGATTTACATTTATCTGTTTAAACATATCCAAGAATTTGGATTGCTCGGCTTCAAGTTTCTCTTTCTTCATTTTACTCGGGTAAGGAAGTGGTGGTTGGTATGGTTTAACATAAGGTTTATCCTTAGCTGTGTTATTTTCATTAACCTTTTCAACTACCTGTTCTTTTTCCTTATCTTGATCAGGTTGTACTTTTTGTGGAGTATGAATAGCTTCATCAGAAGTTACAGGTATTTCAGGTGGTTTAAGTGTTGTACCACTTCTTGTGGTAATGGTTTTAGCTGTTTCATTTCGGGGGTTAGCATTTGTAACACTAGGTAAACTTCCCGGTTTTCTTTCACCTATTAACCTTGCTAGGTTACTTACTTCTTGTTCCAAGTTTTGAATAGAAGCTTGTTGATTCCTAAATGCTTGAGCATTTTGTTCATTAGTTTGTTTTTGAGATGTGAAAAACTGCGTTTGAGTTTCAACTAGTTTCGTCATCATATCTTCTAAATTTGGCTTTTTATCATCGGTTTGTGGTGGTTTGTTTTGAAAATTAGGTCTTTGCTGATTGTAAGTATTATTGGATACTTGTTGATTGCTAGGACCTTGTTGGTTGTTGTATGGAACATTTCTGTTAGAATTCTGGTTTTGATTGTAGATCGGTCTTGGCGGTTGATAATTATTCTGATAATTATTTCCAGGCCTTTGGTTTATGTATGAAATATTCTCTCTTTGTTCCATTGTTAATTCAATACTGAGACAATCTTTTGTCAAATGTGGTCCTCCACACTGCTCACAACTAATTCGTATTGAGTGAATATCCTTAGTCATCTTTTCCATTCGTCTCTCGACAGCATCTATCTTTGCGGAAATGGAATCTAAGTCATGGCTAGAATCGGCTCTAGCTGCTTTAGATGATCTTACGATATCTTTTTCTTGGTGCCACTCATGTGAGTGGGAAGCAATGTTATCAATAATTTTGAAAGCATCAGTTTCGGTTTTCTTCATAATGGAACCACCAGCTGCAATATCTATGTCTTTCCTTGTAGTGATGTCGCATCCTTGGTAGAATATTTGTACTATTTGACAGGTATCTAAACCATGTTGCTGACATCCTCTTAATAAATTTCCAAATCTTGTCCACGCCTCATATAGAGCTTCATTTGGCTTCTGTGTGAACCTAACAATTTCTCCTTGAAGTCTTACGGCTTTAGATGCCGGAAAGAATTGTTTAAGAAATTTTTCAACTAAAACGTCTCATGTATCAATCGCCCCTTCAGGTAACGATTCCAACCAATCTTTGGCTTCTCCCTTTAAAGTCCAGGGAAATAACATGAGATATATCTGTTCATCCTCAACTTCTCTTATTTTAAATAGAGTGCAGATCCTATTAAAGGTACGAAGATGTTCATTTGGATCTTCCTTCGGCGCACCACTAAATTGGCATTGATTAGTCACCATATGTAGAATTTGTCCTTTGATTTCATAATCTGGCGCATTAATGTCTGGATGAGTAATTGCGTGACCTTGGCCAGTGCGTTTAGCTCTCATTCGGTCTTCCATACTTAAAGGTTCCAGATTTTCCATGATTGAATTTGTTGAATTCGAATCACTAGAGGATTCTGATTTAATGGTTCGTTCCTCAACAATCTCTGTTTGAATGATTGGTGGTTCCGGAGGAAAATTTAATGGTTCGGGATCTATGAATTGTCCCTGAATATTATCCGGATTCTCAATTGTGAGGTCGGGTTTAAAAAATGGATTATCAGAAATTTGAATTGGAGTACTTGGTCGACTGGATAACGATTCTAAAGGAAAATCAACGGCGGTAATATTTGCTAGATGTCTTGATCTAGTTACAGGTGGTGAACGTACAAAAGGTGGTGAACGTCTTGCTCGGTGCATTCACTGAATATCCTATTAGTTTTTAAAAGGAAATAAAAAATTATATAAGTTATCCAATTAATAGACTTTTCTGATTTTGCCCACGATTCGAATAGCCAAAAGATACAGCAGAGAGGCAGAATTCATTTGGTCTCAATATAATTGAGGACTGTTTGGCTCCAATAACCCGGTCCACGTACAAATCCAACTATTACTACGAACCAGAAAATTTTGATGTCTATCAATTTAACCACTTAAAATAAATTTTCGTAATTTTAAGAAATTTAGATAAGAAGTAGAATAAAAATCTATGTCCTAAAACTAGAATAGCGAGAAATAAGAAAGAAAAAGAGTGCGTTGAAAAAGAAAAGGTTGAAAAATACGAAAGAAAAAAAAATTGACTTATAGAACCTAAAAACACTCGATTAACCCAACCTTATTACTACCACTAACTTAAAATTATAATCGCAAATTGAGATTACTAATTGGAATGATAATTGATACATAGGTAAAAGGCGTCTAAAAATATTAAAGCTTACAGGAAAAACTATATCCCAAATGGCAATATCTTAAAAAGGTACTAAAACTTAAAAAGGTGTCGCAAAATTCTAAAGCACCTATATCTTAGTCTAAAGAAAAAGCACTTAAGGGATTTTACGGCAAAGCCTAAAAATCTAGAAGAAAAAATAACTATGGCAAAAACTATGTTTAAAACTAAAAACTAGCGAAAAACACAAATATTACGTTAAAACAATTAAAAAGGGACAAAATATAAAAATATACTAAAAGTTGTAAAAAGTACAATTTTTATAAAAATATTATTTTTATATTATTTATTTATTAAGAGTGTTAATTTTATAATTTATTTAAATTAATTAAACTAAATATATAAATTAAATAAATAAACTAAACTTAATTAATTAAAAATTAAAACCTAATTAGGGTTTTTAATTAATAATAATAATAATAATAATTACGTAATTAATGTGAAATTAGGGTTCTGTGTAACCCGTGTCAGACGGCTCCGCGAGTTGCGGTATTCCAGGCAACAAACTCCGCGAGTCGCGGGGATCGAAATTTCAGATGACAGGCTGTTTCGTTTCAGTTTTTCAACGTAATTATTTTTTTTTCTGTTTTTAATTTAATTAATATATTTATATAATTTAAATAAAACTTATCTTAAAAAACTAAAATAGAAATAAAATACTTTATAATTTTATAAATAAAAATCTTAAAACTAGATTTATATATATTTTTTTCGGTTTTTTTTATGTTTTAATAAAAACATAATATTTAAATAAAACTTATAATTTTTTTATAAAATAAAAATAAAGAAACTTTATAAAACTTAAATATTTAACAAACTCTTAAAAATATTTATATTTTTGTTTTTCTTTTTTATATTTTTGAATATTTAAAACGTATTTTTACAAAAGCGTATTTTTTTATATTAGCAAACTAAAAATAAATTTTTTTTCTTTTTATTAGCGTTGCGCTTTCGGCGTTTAAGTTCCCCGGCAGCGGCGCCAAAAATACTTGATGTTATGCGAGGTGTATATAAAATAGCTTATATTTTACAAGGAAATACTATTAAATATGATACAATTTTACACAAGATATTTATTTATTTATAGAATGGATATACTTAAACCTTGCTACAACACTTATAGGCAGTGTACCTAATCGTACAGTAGTGTAGTTTTTAGTAAGTCCGGTTCGTTCCACAAGGAATTTTTTTCACAAAGCTTAACGCTATATTAGTTTAAATTTATAAAAATACAAATATATATATAAGTAATATTATTATTATAAAGGGGGGTTTTTACCGTTTAACGACCGGTTTGTCGATTTTAAAAACTTTAGTCGCAGTTAAAACCAAATGTAAAATATTAAAAGTAAATAAAAGACTTAATTTAAAGCGTAAAGTAAATAATGATAATGAAATTGCGATAAATAAAAGTGCGATAATTAGAAGTGCAATTAAATATAAAATAAAGGAAATTAAATATGAAATAAAAGAATTATGCTTATTTAAACTTCCGTAATCATGATGTTTGACGTGTTGATTTTAGTTTTATGCCCATGGGTTAATTGTCCTTTGTCCTGGATTATTTAATATGTCCGTATGGTTTTTGTCCATAACAGTCCATCAGTCATAAATATAAAGTGCGAGTGTCCTCGTCAAATTATCCTTATACCCGAAGTCAAATATTCCAACTAATTGGGGACTTAAACTGTAACAAGATTTTAATACTTTGTTTAATAATTACACCAGGATGTCGACTGAGTGTAACCCAAGGTTTTAATACTTTGTTATCAATTATGCCAAGTGTCCTTGTACATAATTTCACCCCAGTTTTAATAATTCTAGTGGCTATTAATCCATTCCCGTGTCCGGTTAAATGAACGATTATTCGTACATATAAATATCCCGCCCATCGTGTCCGATTGAGTGTATATGGTTATTTATAGGGACGTCCAATTGTAAATCTTTATATTAAAATTAACAAACTATCATTTAGTTAAACAAATATAAAGCCCATTAATAGCCCATAGTCTAATTTTCACAAGTGTCGTTCTTTTGTCCAAACCCCAATTATGGTACAAAGCCCAATTACCCAATTTTAGTAATTAGCCCAACATCATGATTACTTCGTTTTAAATAAGCATAATAATAACTTAGCTACGAGACATTAAATTAAAAAGGTTGAACATAACTTACAATGATTAAAAATAGCGTAGCGTTACACGGACAGAATTTCGACTTACACCCTTACAACATTCGCTAACATACCCTTATTATTAGAATTTAAAATTAAAATATAAATTATATATATTTACGTATACATATATAGAGAGAGATTGAATTTTTTTGGATATTTTTGCGATCAAACTGCGTTTGCTTTTATAGGGATTTGAGTCCAGGTGAGCTCCGCGAGTCGCGGCCTTTTCCCTCTTTGAACTCCGCAAGTCGCGGAGTTCGATTTTACAGCTCACACCATTTTGGAGCCTTTCTTGCAGACGGATTATTATATAAATATAATATATATATATAATTTATATAATTAATTATATATTATATTATATTTATATACATAGTTAACTTGTAATTTTTAGTCCGTTGCGTCGAGCGTTGAGAGTTGACTCTGGTCCCGGTTCCGGATTTTTGAACGTCTTTGCGAATAATTTAATATCTTGTACTTTGCGTTTTGAATCTTGTACTCTTGTAATTTCGAGACGTTTCTTATCAATAATTGGAACCTCTTTGATTGTATTTTGTACTTTTGAGCTTTTTGGTCGTTTGCGTCTTCAATTCGTCGAATCTGTCTTTTGTCTTCACCTTTTATTATTTAAACGAATATCACTTTTAAATAGAACAATTGCAACTAAAAGCTTGTCTTTCTTGAGGAATAATGCTATGAAATATATGTTCGTTTTTAGCATTATCATTACCCCCACATCGATCCATTGAATTTCAAATAGATCTTGTACCAGGAGCTGCACCAATAGCTCGTGCTCCTTACAGACTCGCACCCAGCGAGATGAAAGAACTGCAAAGCCAATTACAAGAAATTTTAGAGCGTGGTTTCATTCGACCAAGCACATCACCGTGGGGAGCTCCTGTTTTGTTTGTCAAGAAGAAAGATGGTACATTCAGGTTGTGTATCAACTACCGAGAGTTGAATAAACTTACCATCAAGAACCGCTACCCACTACCGAGAATCGATGACTTATTTGATCAACTACAAGGCTCGTCTATTTATTCAAAGATTGACTTACGTTCCGGGTATCATCAAATACGGGTGAAAGAAGATGATGTTCCAAAGACTGCTTTCAGAACACGTTACGATCATTACGAGTTTATGGTCATGCCGTTTGGTTTAACTAATGCACCAGCTGTGTTCATGGACCTTATGAACCGAGTGTGTGGACCATACCTTGACAAGTTTGTCATTGTTTTCATTGATGACATACTTATTTACTCAAAGAATGACCAAGAACACGGTGAACATTTGAGAAAGGTGTTAGAAGTATTGAGGAAGGAAGAATTGTACGCTAAGTTTTCAAAGTGTGCATTTTGGTTGGAAGAAGTTCAATTCCTCGGTCACATAGTGAACAAAGAAGGTATTAAGGTGGATCCGGCAAAGATAGAAACTGTTGAAAAGTGGGAAACCCCGAAAACTCCGAAACACATACGCCAGTTTTTAGGACTAGCTGGTTACTACAGAAGGTTCATCCAAGACTTTTCCAGAATAGCAAAACCCTTGACTGCATTAACGCATAAAGGGAAGAAATTTGAATGGAAGGATGAACAAGAGAAAGCGTTTAAGTTATTGAAAAAAAAAGCTAACTACAGCACCTATATTGTCATTGCCTGAAGGGAATGATGATTTTGTGATTTATTGTGACGCATCAAAGCAAGGTCTCGGTTGTGTATTAATGCAACGAACGAAGGTGATTGCTTATGCGTCTAGACAATTGAAGATTCACGAACAAAATTATACGACGCATGATTTGGAATTAGGCGCGGTTGTTTTTGCATTAAAGACTTGGAGGCACTACTTATATGGGGTCAAAAGTATTATATATACCGACCACAAAAGTCTTCAACACATATTTAATCAGAAACAACTGAATATGAGGCAGCGTAGGTGGATTGAATTGTTGAATGATTATGACTTTGAGATTCGTTACCACCCAGGGAAGGCAAATGTGGTAGCCGACGCCTTGAGCAGGAAGGACAGAGAACCCATTCGAGTAAAATCTATGAATATAATGATTCACAATAACCTTACTACTCAAATAAAGGAGGCGCAACAAGGAGTTTTAAAAGAGGAAAATTTAAAGGATGAAATACCCAAAGGATCGGAGAAGCATCTTAATATTCGGGAAGACAGAACCCAGTATAGGGCTGAAAGGATTTGGGTACCAAAATTTGGAGATATGAGAGAAATAGTACTAAGAGAAGCTCATAAAACCAGATACTCAATACATCCTGGAACGGGGAAGATGTACAAGGATCTCAAGAAACATTTTTGGTGGCCAGGTATGAAAGCCGATGTTGCTAAATACATAGGAGAATAATTGAAGTGTTCTAAGGTCAAACCTGAGCATCAGAAACCATCAGGTCTACTTCAACAACCCGAAATCCCGGAATGGAAATGGGAAAACATTACCATGGATTTCATCAATAAATTACCAAGGACTGCAAGTGGTTTTGATACTATTTGGGTAATAGTTGATCGTCTCACCAAATCTGCACATTTCCTGCCAATAAGAGAAGATGACAAGATGAAGAAGTTAGCACGACTGTATTTGAAGGAAGTCGTCTCCAGACATGGAATACCAATCTCTGTTATCTCTGATAGGGATGGCAGATTTATTTCAAGATTCTGGTAGACATTACAGCAAGCATTAGGAACTCGTCTAGACATGAGTACTGCCTATCATCCACAAACTGATGGGCAGAGCGAAAGGACGATACAAATGCTTGAAGACATGCTACGAGCATGTGTTATTGATTTCGGAAATAGTTGGGATCGACATCTACCGTTAGCCGAATTTTCCTACAACAACAGCTACCATTCAAGCATTGAGATGGCGCCGTTTGAAGCACTTTATTGTAGAAAGTGCAGGTCTCCGATTTGTTGGAGTAAAGTGGGGGATAAACAGATTACGGGTCCGGAGATAATACAAGAAACTACCGAGAAGATCATCCAAATTCAACAACGGTTGAAAACCGCCCAAAGTCGACAAAAGAGCTACGCTGACATTAAAAGAAAAGATATAGAATTTGAAATTGGAGAGATGGTCATGCTTAAAGTTGCACCTTGGAAAGGTGTTTTTCGATTTGGTAAACGAGGGAAATTAAATCCAAGGTATATCGGACCATTCAAGATTATTGATCGTGTCGGACCAGTAGCTTACCGACTTGAGTTACCTCAACAACTCGCGGCTGTACATAACACTTTCCACATCTCAAATTTGAAGAAATGTTTTTCTAAAGAAGATCTCACTATTCCGTTAGATGAAATCCAAATCAACGAAAAACTTCAATTCATCGAAGAACCCGTCGAAATAATGGATCGTGAGGTTAAAAGACTTAAGCAAAACAAGATACCAATTGTTAAGGTTCGATGGAATGCTCGTATAGGACCCGAGTTCACCTGGGAACGAGAAGATCAAGTGAAGAAGAAATACCCGCATTTATTTCCAGAAGATACGTCAACACCTCCAACTGCTTAAAATTTCGGGACGAAATTTATTTAACTGGTAGGTACTGTAGTGATCCGAAATTTTCCATGTTTATATATATATTAAATGAAATTTTTATTTACATGATTAAGTGTTTCCAACATATTAAGCAATCAAACTTGTTAAGACTTGATTAATTGAAATACGTTTCATATAGACAATTGACCACCCAAGTTGACCGGTGATTCACGAACGTTAAAACTTGTAAAAACTATATGATGACATATATATGGTTATATATATAGTTAACATGATATTATGATAAGTAAACATATCATTAAGTTTATTAATAATGAACTACATATGTAAAAACAAGACTACTAACTTAATGATTTTGAAACGAGACATATATGTAACGATTATCGCTGTAACGACATTTAATGTATATATATCATATTAAGAGATATTCGTACATCATAATATCATGATAATATAATAATTTAAAATCTCATTTGATATTATAAACATTGGGTTAACAACATTTAACAAGATCGTTAACCTAAAGGTTTCAAAACAACACTTACATGTAACGACTAACGATGACTTAACGACTCAGTTAAAATGTATATACATTTAGTGTTTTAATATGTATTCATACACTTTTGAAAGACTTCAAGACACTTATCAAAATACTTCTACTTAACAAAAATGCTTACAATTACATCCTCGTTCAGTTTCATCAACAATTCTACTCGTATGCACCCGTATTCGTACTCGTACAATACACAACTTTTAGATGCATGTACTATTGGTATATACACTCCAATGATCAGCTCTTAGCAGCCCATGTGAGTCACCTAACACATGTGGGAACCATCATTTGGCAACTAGCATGAAATATCTCATAAAATTACAAAAATATGAGTAATCATTCATGACTTATTTACATGAAAACAAAATTACATATCCTTTATATCTAATCCATACACCAACGACCAAAAACACCTACAAACACTTTCATTCTTCAATTTTCTTCATCTAATTGATCTCTCTCAAGTTCTATCTTCAATTTCTAAGTGTTCTTCATAAATTCTACAAGTTCTAGTTTCATAAAATCAAGAATACTTCCAAGTTTGCTAGCTTACTTCCAATCTTGTAGAGTGATCATCCAACTTCAAGAAATCTTTCTTATTTACAGTAAGATATCTTTCTAATACAAGAACTTTCAAGCCATCCAAGGATCCTTTGAAGCTAGATCCATTTTTCTCATTTCCAGTAGCTTTATCCAGAAAACTTGAGGTTCGTGAATCGACCAGTGGCCAAGTCTTACTTCCCGACGAAGTAAAAATCTGTGAGAGTGAGTTATAGTCCCACTTTTAAAATCTAATATTTTTGGGATGAGAATACATGCAGGTTTTATAAATGATTTACAAAATAGACACAAGTACATGAAACTACATTCTATGGTTGAATTATCGAAATCGAATATGCCCCTTTTTATTAAGTCTGGTAATCTAAGAATTAGGGAACAGACACCCTAATTGACGCGAATCCTAAAGATAGATCTATTGGGCCTAACAAACCCCATCCAAAGTACCGGATGCTTTAGTACTTTGAAATTTATATCATATCCGAAGGGTGTCCCGGAATGATGGGGATATTCTTATATATGCATCTTGTTAATGTCGGTTACCAGGTGTTCACCATATGAATGATTTTTATCTCTATGTATGGGATGTATATTGAAATATGAAATCTTGTGGTCTATTATTACGATTTGATATATATAGGTTAAACCTATAACTCACCAACATTTTTGTTGACGTTTAAAGCAAGTTTATTCTCAGGTGAATATTAAGAGCTTCCGCTGTTGCTTACTAAAATAAGGACAAGATTTGGAGTCCATGCTTGTATGATATTATGTAAAAAGTGCATTCAAGAAACATATGTCGATGTAATATATTTCTATTGTAAACCATTATGTAATGGTCGTGTGTAAACAGTATATTTTAGATTATCATTATTTGATAATCTACGTAATACCTTTGAAACCTTTATTGATAAAATAAAGGTTATGGTTGTTTTAAAAATGAATGCAGTCTTTGAAAAACGTCTCATATAGTGTGAGGACCCGTCCTTATCCCCCTGGACGAAGTCATCAACATCTGGTCCCATTGCGAGGTACTGTCCTAAGTATGCCATGAAGGACTCCAAGTAATGTCTTTAAAATGAGCAAATGCACAGCGGAAGACTTAATTCGTACATGAGAATAAACATGCTTAAAAGTGTCAACCAAAAGGTTGGTGAGTTCATAGGTTTATCATAACAATCATTTCAGTTTATTAATAGACCACAAGATTTCATAATCATAAACATAATACACTCGCAAGTGTATGTAAAGCATTCTAAGTGGTTGAGCACTTGGTAACCATACTTAACATTTAATCAATGTCGCATATTCCCTTTATTATGAAATCTCCCTACACTGTACCAAGTGTAGTAACGAAATGAAGTACTGTGCAACCGTTGAATACTGGTCGTCCAGTCCGGTTGGGGTTGTCAGGCCCGATAGATCTATCAACAGGATTCGCGTTTACAATACCCATGTAAATAGTAGTTACCAAGCTACAGGGAAGTATGCCAGTGGTACAACTCAACGTAGAATATATTTTTAAGTACTTGTGTCTATTTCGTAAACATTTATAAAAGCAGTGCATGTATTCTCAGCCCAAAATATATATTGCAAAAGCAATTAAAAAGGGAGCAAATGAAACTCACTATACGATATTTTGTAGTAAAAATATGCAAACGACGGAACTGAACAATGCAGGGTTGGCCTCTGATTCACGAACCTATATCATTAATGTATATATATTAACTCATATAATAACATTTAAACAAGTTCGTATATTAATATTTGTTAGTAAATAACTTAGTTACATCTAATTAGGTATTTTAAATAGATGCTTAATTTTGTATATTACATTCCTATTAAAGTGTTTTAACTAAAATATATATAATGTATTAAAGTTTTTATATATATGATTATATTAGGATATTTTTATATATTATATGTAACTTAAATAATAATATTTTAGTTTTAAAAATATTGGTATGTAATATGATAAATATAGTTTTATAAAAACATTATTTTTTTGCTAATATAATAATTATAATAATACTAAAATAATGATAATTGTAATAAAAAAAATAATGGTAATTCTAATAATAATGATAAATTTAATAAAAATAATAGTTTTAATAATAATATTAAATTTAATAATAAATGATAATTTTAATGATAATGATAATTTTATTACTAATAATAATTTTAATAAAAATGATAATAAAATATTACTTTTAATAAAAATGATAATAATGATTATGATAATACTACCTTTAAATGATCAAATAAGCTTCCTAAAAAGAATTTCCACAGCCCAGGTTCGAACCCGAGACCTCTTGCTAAAACAAATCAACCCTAAACCAACAATCTATCCTTGTGTTTCTGATTTAACTCATTTGTTAAATATATATAACTCGTAATTCTATCTGTTTCAAAACCTCATCACAATTCATCATCGTCATTCCCTATTAGATTTGGGTTTCAGTTGAAACAGAAATCAGTTGAGCTTTTGTTACAGCCCAAGAGTAGCTCAAACAATTTAAGCAATCCCGTTAACATCTCTAATCCAAATTCCCTCGACCCACTAACAGATTCACAAGCCCGACCGCGAAATTTGAGTTACGGCCCAACTACTAAAAGATTATAAATTAAACATCATCACATGTTCTCAAATGGGTCGGCCACTAAAACAAAAATACGCAGGCCTGGTAATCGGTTTGATACAACTTTGCATGATGAAATTTTGAGGTGGGCTCGGCTAGTAACCACAGGATCCACAACGTATATATGTTCCACTTTCCAGCTCATCTTAGTTTGATTAACCATTAAAGAAATTTAGCAAGCTGCCATATTAAAGGACCCCATGGTCGGCCACAATCTTTAACCAAGGAATATGATATACGCAATACATGGATCCAAGGAAATAAATCTCATCATTATTTTAATCATCAATCATCATAGAATAGTCATATGATTCACCTAAAAAAAAATATATGACCTCCTTTACTTGCTCCATTAAGGTCGGCCACAAGGGAAATAGGAAAGAGCACGTATGGATTTTTAAAACAGCAAATTAATATCATTGACCTTAATACACGTGCATCATCTTTCATGTTTATTATATCATCATCTTCTCGAAAAGAAATAGCTATAACATCAATTTGCGAGGATAGTGTCATTAAAAGAAGGTTGATGTGGTTGTGGTTCATGTTGGTGAGTTTGTGGTGGTTATGGAGGTGGCGATATGGTGATTGTTTGCAATGGATCGGCGAGAAAAAAAAAAGAATGGTGGTTACGGTTGTTTCTAATAATAACAGTTATCAATAGTAATATTTGCAGGTTTCTTCATGGGTTGATGATGATGCGAGTGATAGTTCTCGGATAGCAGGAAGGACAAGAAGAAAAGAAAAGAGATAGATATGGTTGTGGCCGTTTGAGTGGCTGGATGGTGTTTGTAACCGGGAGTCTAGTAGCTGCAGTGAATTTTTCTAATCACGAGTGTGACTTGCAGCTTGAACAGGAAATAAAAGAAAGGAAAGGTGATGGTGAAGTTGATCGATGGTGAAGGAAGTATAACCGATGGTGGTGACTTGGTTGGTTGTGGAGTTCAAACAAAAATAAGAACACAACTAGTAACAGAAGTTTATGGTGGTTGTTTTGAGGTGAACCGTAATCATAAACAGAAATAGGTTCGAACAATAGGGTTTATTCGATGGCTTGCTGGAAGTGGTGGCGGTTTGATGGGTCATGTTCGATGATGTTTATCACGGGTGGTGGTCTCTCGGATGGTGGTGACAATGGAAGGGTGTTGGTTGAAGATTAAAATCGAAACAGTGGTGTGAATGATTGATGAAGGTGGTGAAGGTTGTAGTGTGGTTAAAGGAGATAGAACTAAAAAATGATATGTTGGTGATGTGTTATGCACATGTATGTATGTGTTCATATAATACTTCCACAATTCATTGTATGATTAATTCAACAATAATTCAACAAACACACAGTGACTTGGATATTTTAGTTCACGGATATTTTAACTGTTTCTTAGTCGTCATATAATAGAGGTATTAATATTAATATTAATATTAATTCGTGTTCCGTTGTTAAATGGTGGCGGATAAAAAGTCTTCGGAAAAATTCCAAAATTTTAAATTAAGTATTTTTATTTAATTAGGTCATTATGGTATAAAATTTGGTCATTAAATAGTAAATAAATATGACATTAATTATTCACTCACAACCTCAAGTAAAATATAAAAAGTTTTAAAATTCAATAAATAGTTCCTAAATACATTTTTAATAAGTCTATAATTTATAAAACTCATTTTCGAATCACAGTTTATTTTAAAATAATATAAGTTTGATTTTAACTTACTTATTATCGATCGAATGACAATTGAGCGTTATTGTTGCTTACAAAATAAATTCAAAAATATATATATTCATTATACATTATTTACATATATAGTTATATTTTAGATAATAGTTATTATATATATTATTTTATTTTTCGTTAATAATTCTAACAATTATTTCGTATAATATTTTAATTTATATTTCAAATTCATATATTTTAAATATATATGTATCTATTTTCAAATAGTGGTTCGTGAATCGTCGAGAACAGTCGAAGGTCAACTGAATATATGAAACAGTTCAAAATTTTTGAGACTCAACCTAACAGATTTCTCTTATCGTGTCAAGAATATTAAATCATATCGAGAGTTTGATTTAAAACTAGTCGAAATTTTCTGGGTCGTGACAGTACCTACCCGTTAAAGAAATTTCGTCCCGAAATTTGATCGAGGTCGTCGTGGCTAACATTAAAAATGTTTTCATGACGAATATGAGTTGATAAATAGAGTTTTATCATTATTGATTGGTATAGATAAAACAATTCGATCATGTGAAGCGTACGAGTGAAGCTATTACGGAAGAGTGAAATAAAGACATAGAGATTCGTTTTAACTTTTGACGTAGTTACGCTTGATTTCCGGAATTTAAGGAATTTACAGAAATCTTCTAACCAGAAAGAGAATGTAGTAGCACGATTTATTAGCAATTTGTTGGATTTACGGGAAAACAGAAATATCAAGGAAATATTTCCGTGATATGCTTAGAAATTAAATAAAATGAGAGAGTCGTGTAACATGGCACATGATGAGTGTATGATATGTGAACTATCACGTTTCATTAGAAACTCAGCATGACTTACTGTAATATAATCACGTTGGCCAAGCGTCATTATATTATACCAACCCATGCATCAGTTTCCAACACTACTTCATAATCATTCATATTTTAAATTCGAAGGTTCGCAGAATATAGAAACTAATAGTTTCTCATATGATGTAACACTGATAGCTCAAGAGATAAATGATTTCAGATAAGATTAGTTATGAAAATATATTCAGAAATATCGAGGATATTTATAACGAAAGATGCGATAATATCTTTGAATATCTAAAATTAGAGGATGATGGAGACTATTGTCCGCAAGGGTTTAGAGTAAGGAGCAAAATATTCACTCAAGACTTCAGCAGGCATTGAATTATTTAGATTCTTTGAAGTCAAACTTATTCTTTGTGATTTGTCCACGGCTTCCTTCATAGTTTCGCATAATTCGCTCTTCGGTACTAAATTTTCTATTGAGTGTTTCCAATACTCCATTCTTTATCATCAACTTTTGGCCATTCAGAACATCTACAACATGCTGCTTCGTCAGCATTTTCAAAGTTAACGGATCTGGGTCATCGGTTATCAACCCGAGGTGGTTTTAGGAGAATTGTGTTTTTAAATGATTAAACGTTGATGGTAATATGGTGGAATATAAAAGGTTCTCCGGTAACGATGAGGAAAGCCAATCGTATATATCAATGTTATAATAAGACTTATTCGAATGAAAGGTCGAAGTTGCTCTGCTGGAGCTGTGACAAAACTGGCTACTTTGGAAAGAGATTGTAAAGTGATTTTCGGTAATAACATCGCCAAAGGAGCTAGCGCAGATACGTGTTTATCGTTTACTCAGGTTTCGAGGGTTTTTAGATGCATAGCTATATGCATCGATCTTTTCTTCCGTAGATGAAGTGCGGTTGGTTCATCCTCTCGATTGAGATGTTTTCAAGAATTATGAAATGTTTGAACGCAGATTGGAATTGTCAAGATACAAATGAGGTTTAAGATAAAATCAAGTGGCAAACTTGAAGAATTGTTTAGTTCCATATGTTATAATTAATATTTTAATTCATTTTTTTAATTGTCCAATGTTGATAGTCCCAATCAATAGTCCACAGTTAACAGTCCAATAATTCATATATAATTTAATTTATAATATTCGAATTAATTAATACGTATCGTGACCCGTGTACATGTCTCAGACTCGATCACAACTCAAAGTATATATATTATTTGAGAATCAACCTCAACCCTGTATAGCTAACTCCCGCATTACTGCATATAGAGTGTCTATGGTTATTCCAAATAATATATATAGATGCGTCGATATGATATGTCAAAACCTTGTATACGTGTCCCGATATTTAAAGTGCGTAAAATAAATAACAGAAATTAAATGACGATAAATTAAATGCGTAAAGTAAATAACAGAAATTAAATGACGATAAATAAAATTGCGATAATTAAATTGCGATAAATAAAATGTAATCAGTTAGCTAGGAACAGCTAGTTGGAACAGTTAGCGTGGATTCTTAACAAAATTTCAATTAGTTAATTCGTTTGTTTCTAACAAATTTTATTTTGTCCAATGTTTTCTTCATTATGCCACTTGTTGGATTCTGATAGGTCAAAATCCAAATATGAAATTTAAATGGAAATGGTTATTCTGTGGTGAACGGATACGTATATCGATGGTTGTACATAGGATAGTAAATGACCGTTGAATCAGATTCGAAGAATGTACAGTGCAACTTATTAATGTGAAATCTAAATATTCCTCGGGTATTACCTACCCGTTAAAATATTTTCACCATTAACAGTTTTTATGAAAGAATTTTTAATTACAATCTTTATGAAAATATACATACATATATATATTTTCTTCAGATGTAATCATGGATTTTATGAGTTAATAAGATATTAAACTCATTTGATTTATCGTTGGAACTAGATTACATAATCTCTAAAACTTTAGAAATTACATAATCGCCATGTCGAGCGAAGATAATCGATGTAGAACGATATGTAGAACGAAGATAAAGTAGATAGAACGATACGTAGAATGATGATTATGCTCAAGGTACAGAATGAGATGTTGAGGCATGTGATGTTAAAACTTGGGTTGTTGGTGGTACTGTTGGTGCTGGTGATGTTGCTGAAGCTGGTAGGTTCTGCACCATATTTTCCAAAGCTACAACCCGAGCGCGAAATTCGTTGACTTCTTCTATTATTCCGGGATGATTGTCGGTTGAAACGAGCGGATGAATAAGGTTTAGAATTGTGGATAGAAAATAATCGTGGCGAGATATTCGGGCAACAAGAGTGAAAATGGTGTTTCGAACAGGTTCGTCGGTAAGTGATTCAGGTTCTTCGCCAAAAGGTGAATTCGGTTGGTGGAAGGGATCGCCTTCTTCTCGTCTCCATTGGTTAAGTCGACTACGAACCCATCAGATAAATTGAGGATGGCTGATTGATTGATTCATTCTGGTGACGCTGCTTTCGGAGCTTGAGTGGGACTTCATATCGGAATCCAAGGGATTTGAACTAGTGGTGAGTTTCATTTGATACGGTTAGATAAAGGGTTTTTGGTATGAAATGAATTTCGGATATCGGATGATATTCTAATTACATAGAATATCTATATATAGTACAGAAGATCCCGTAGATTACGAAGGGATTTAAAGAAACGTGTCAGATAAAGTCTACAGTAACAGATACGGTAAAATATGAATTAGCAGATACGCTAAGATATGAATTTATCTGTACACTATCTATCAAATAAGTGCAGGAAGTCGTGTCTAGACTTAGGAATGATAAGCAGGAAATTTTCCACTAGGAATGATAAACAATACTTATAATATGCAGCTAAGGTCGAAGTCCAGACTCGCTAATGCATCCTAAAAACTATCAGTTAGACACACTAATGCAAGACCTGGTTCGCTAGGACCAATGCTCTGATACCACCTGTGAGGACCCGTCCTTATCCCCCTGGACGAAGTCATCAACATCTGGTCCCATTGCGAGGTACTGTCCTAAGTATGCCATGAAGGACTCCAAGTAATGTCTTTAAAATGAGCAAATGCACAGCGGAAGACTTAATTCGTACCTGAGAATAAACATGCTTAAAAGTGTCAACCAAAAGGTTGGTGAGTTCATAGGTTTATCATAACAATCATTTCAGTTTATTAATAGACCACAAGATTTCATAATCATAAACATAATACACTCGCAAGTGTATGTAAAGCATTCTAAGTGGTTGAGCACTTGGTAACCATACTTAACATTTAATCAACGTCGCATATTCCCTTTATTATGAAATCTCCCTACACTGTACCAAGTGTAGTAACGAAATGAAGTACTGTACAACCGTTGAATACTGGTCGTCCAGTCCGGTTGGGGTTGTCAGGCCCGATAGATCTATCAACAGGATTCGCGTTTACAATACCCATGTAAATAGTAGTTACCAAGCTACAGGGAAGTATGCCAGTGGTACAACTCAACGTAGAATATATTTTTAAGTACTTGTGTCTATTTCGTAAACATTTATAAAAGCAGTGCATGTATTCTCAGCCCAAAATATATATTGCAAAAGCAATTAAAAAGGGAGCAAATGAAACTCACTATACGATATTTTGTAGTAAAAATATGCAAACGACGGAACTGAACAATGCAGGGTTGGCCTCGGATTCACGAACCTATATCATTAATGTATATATATTAACTCATATAATAACATTTAAACAAGTTCGTATATTAATATTTGTTAGTAAATAACTTAGTTACATCTAATTAGGTATTTTAAATAGATGCTTAATTTTGTATATTACATTCCTATTAAAGTGTTTTAACTAAAATATATATAATGTATTAAAGTTTTTATATATATGATTATATTAGGATATTTTTATATATTATATGTAACTTAAATAATAATATTTTAGTTTTAAAAATATTGGTATGTTATATGATAAATATAGTTTTATAAAAACATTATTTGTTTGCTAATATAATAATTATAATAATACTAAAATAATGATAATTGTAATAAAAAAATAATGGTAATTCTAATAATAATGATAAATTTAATAAAAATAATAGTTTTAATAATAATATTAAATTTAATAATAAATGATAATTTTAATGATAATGATAATTTTATTACTAATAATAATTTTAATAAAAATGATAATAAAATATTACTTTTAATAAAAATGATAATAATGATTATGATAATACTACCTTTAAATGATCAAATAAGCTTCCTAAAAAGAATTTCCACAGCCCAGGTTCGAACCCGAGACCTCTTGCTAAAACAAATCAACCCTAAACCATCAATCTATCCTTGTGTTTCTGATTTAACTCATTTGTTAAATATATATAACTTGTAATTCTATCTGTTTCAAAACCTCATCACAATTCATCATCGTCATTCCCTATTAGATTTGGGTTTCAGTTGAAACAGAAATCAGTTGAGCTTTTGTTACAGCCCAAGAGTAGCTCAAACAATTTAAGCAATCTCGTTAACATCTCTAATCCAAATTCCCTCGACCCACTAACAGATTCACAAGCCCGACCGCGAAATTTGAGTTACGGCCCAACTAGTAAAAGATTATAAATTAAACATCATCACATGTTCTCAAATGGGTCGGCCACTAAAACAAAAATACGCAGGCCTGGTAATCGGTTTGATACAACTTTGCATGATGAAATTTTAAGGTGGGCTCGGCTAGTAACCACAGGATCCACAACGTATATATGTTCCACTTTCCAGCTCATCTTAGTTTGATTAACCATTAAAGAAATTTAGCAAGCTGCCATATTAAAGGACCCCATGGTCAGCCACAATCTTTAACCAAGGAATATGATATACGCAATACATGGATCCAAGGAAATAAATCTCATCATTATTTTAATCATCAATCATCATAGAATAGTCATATGATTCACCTAAAAAAATATATGACCTCCTTTACTTGCTCCATTAAGGTCGGCCACAAGGGAAATAGGAAAGAGCACGTATGGATTTTTAAAACAGCAAATTAATATCATTGACCTTAATACACGTGCATCATCTTTCATGTTTATTATATCATCATCTTCTCGAAAAGAAATAGCTATAACATCAATTTGAGAGGATAGTGTCATTAAAAGAAGGTTGATGTGGTTGTGGTTTATGTTGGTGAGTTTGTGGTGGTTATGGAGGTGGCGATATGGTGATTGTTTGCAATGGATCGGCGAGAAAAAAAAAGAATGGTGGTTACGGTTGTTTCTAATATTAACAGTTATCAATAATAATATTTGCAGGTTTCTTCATGGGTTGATGATGATGCGAGTGATAGTTCTTGGATAGCAGGAAGGACAAGAAGAAAAGAAAAGAGATAGATATGGTTGTGGCCGTTTGAGTGGCTGGATGGTGTTTGTAACCGGGAGTCTAGTAGCTGCAGTGAATTTTTCTAATCACGAGTGTGACTTGCAGCTTGAACAGGAAATAAAAGAAAGGAAAGGTGATGGTGAAGTTGATCGATGGTGAAGGAAGTATAACCGATGGTGGTGACTTGGTTGGTTGTGGAGTTCAAACAAAAATAAGAACACAACTAGTAACAAAAGTTTATGGTGGTTGTTTTGAGGTGAACCGTAATCATAAACAGAAACAGGTTCGAACAATAGGGTTTATTCGATGGGTTGCTGGAAGTGGTGGTGGTTTGATGGGTCATGTTCGATGATGTTTATCACGGGTGGTGGTCTCTCGGATGGTGGTGACAATGGAAGGGTGTTGGTTGAAGATTAAAATCGAAACAGTGGTGTGAATGATTGATGAAGGTGGTGAAGGTTGTTGTGTGGTTAAAGGAGATAGAACTAAAAAAATGATATGTTGGTGATGTGTTATGCACATGTATGTATGTGTTCATATAATACTTCCACAATTCATTGTATGATTAATTCAACAATAATTCAACAAACATACGGTGACCTGGATATTTTAGTTCACGGATATTTTAACTGTTTCTTAGTCGTCATATAATAGAGGTATTAATATTAATATTAATATTAATATTAATATTAATATTAATTCGTGTTCCGTTGTTAAATGGTGGCGGATAAAAAGTCTTCGGAAAAATTCCAAAATTTTAAATTAAGTATTTTTATTTAATTAGGTCATTATGGTATAAAATTTGGTCATTAAATAGTAAATAAATATGACATTAATTATTCACTCACAACCCCAAGTAAAATATAAAAAGTTTTAAAATTCAATAAATAGTTCCTAAATACATTTTTAAATATATATGTATCTATTTTCAAATAGTGGTTCGTGAATCGTCGAGAACAGTCGAAGGTCAACTGAATATATGAAACAGTTCAAAATTTTTGAGACTCAACCTAACAGATTTCTCTTATCATGTCAAGAATATTAAATCATATCGAGAGTTTGATTTAAAACTAGTCGAAATTTTCCGGGTCGTGACATATAGAGGTCAAAACCTCGCAACGAAATCAATTAATATGGAACGTTTATAATCAATATGAACGGGACATTTCAATACCGGCTCCGTGGTTCACACCATATGCATTATCATGATGCCACCGGCTCCGTGGTTCACATCACAACTAGAGTCATACTCTCATTGAGGTGATACTGGCTCCGTGGTTCACACCTCAACACTCGTGCTATAGTGCCACCAGCTCCGTGGTTCACACTACAACACACGTACCTTAGTGCTACCGGCTCCGTGGTTCACACTACAATACAAGTACCAGGATGCTACCTGCTCCGTGGTTCACATCATAACTTGAGTCAAACTCACGCTAAGGCGCTACCTGCTCCGTGGTGCACACCTCAACTGTAGTGACCCGAACTCTTCCATGTTTATATATATTAAATGAAGTTGATATTTACATGGTTAAATGTTTCCAACATGTTAAGCAATCAAACTTGTTAAGACTTGATTAATTGAAATAGGTTTCATGTAGACAATTGACCACCCAAGTTGACCGGCGATTCACGAACGTTAAAACTTGTAAAAACTATATGATATATATATATATATATATATATATATATATATATATATATATATATATATATATATATATATATATATATATATATATATATGGATATGTATATGTATATAGCTAACATGATACTATGAAAAGTAAGTATATCACTAGGTATATTAACAATGAGTTATATACATAAAATGAGACTATTGAATTATGAAACTCGAAATGATATATATAACGATTATCGTTATAGCAACGCCTTACTAAATACATATGTATCATATTATGATATATTCATTGTTGGTGATTTGTGTCACCAATATGATTTAAGTGTAATGGGATTAATTTGTTAACCAAAATAACCTTGATAAATATCGAACAAGTTTGGAAAAGTGTGGAGAGCACACTTGTTTGAACTTATCTTGATTATGACAGGGGTTCGGGGGCAGCGCCTCTGATAGCGGGGTCCAAGGGGTGGCAACCCCTGGTGGGGTCCAAGAGGCAGAGCCCCTGGCTGGGATCGAGCTGCCAGGTCAGCTCGGAAATTTTTTTGTTTGGGTTAATATCGCTTTATTAAAAATGTGTTAAAATTTGATTTAAAGCTTTCAACAACATTAAATGAGATCGTTAACTTAAAGCTTTCAAAAATAACACTTACATGTAACGACTAACGATGACTTAACGACTCAGTTAAAATGAATATACATGTAGTGTATTAAGATGTATTAGTGCACTTTTGAAAGACTTCAAGACACATATCAAAGTAATTCTACTTAACAAAAATGGTTACAATTACATTTCCATTCATTTTCATCAACAATTCTACTCGTAGTCATTCAGTATTCGTATCCGTATTATACACAGCTTCTAGACGTACTTACTATGAGTATATACCAATAGGAACTAGCATGGGATTCCACTCTTGATTATGTCATGCATGACTAATCAAATTTAACTTCTACCATGAACTAGTCAACTAACTAGAACTCCTTTTAACCCCACTCACCACTCATCATTCACCACTCACCAATCAATCCATTTCACTTCCAATTCTCTTTATAATTCTCTCTCAACACCTACACACACTTATGAACGAATTTTTCCAGTAAACTAATCATCATCTTCATCAAAAATTACTTCAAGAATCAAGCTATAATCATCATAGGAAGAACACTTCAAGAACACTTCAAAAATCCTTACAAGTTTACTAGTTTACTTTCAAGCTTTCTAATCCATTTCAAGTAATCATCTAAGATCAAGAAACCTTTGTTATTTACAGTAGGTTATCTTTCTTATTCAAGGTAATATTCATATTCAAACTTTGATTCGATTTCTATAACTATAAACTATCTTAATTCGAGTAAAAATCTTACTTGAACTTGTTTTTGTGTCATGATCCTACTTCAAGAACTTTCAAGCCATCCAAGATCCTTTGAAGCTAGATCATTTCTTGTCACTTCCAGTAGGTTTACCTACTAAACTTGAGGTAGTAGGTAGTAATGATGTTCATAACATCATTCAATTCATATATATATATAACTATCTTATTCGAAGATTTAAACTTATAATCTCTAGAACATAGTTTAGTATATTCTAAATTTGTTCGCAAACAAAGTTAATCCTTCTAACTTAACTTTTAAAATCAACTAAACACATGTTCTATATCTATATGATATGCTAACTTAATGATTTAAAACATGGAAACACGAAGAACACCGTAAAACCGGATATACGCCGTCGTAGTAAAACCGGGGGCTGTTTTGGTTTGGATAATTAAAAACTATGATAAAATTTGATTTAAAAGCTATTCTTCTGGGAAAATGATTTTTATTATGAACATGAAACTATATCCAAAAATCATGGTTAAACTCAAAGTGGAAGTATGTTTTCCAAAATGGTCATCTAGACGTCGTTCTTTCGACTGAAATGACTACCTTTACAAAAACGACTTGTAACCTGTATTTCTGACTATAAACTTATACTTTTTCTGTTTAGATTCATAAACTTATGTTCAATATGAAACCATAGCAAATTGAATCACTCAAAACAGATTTAAAATGAAGAAGTTATGGGTAAAACAAGATTGGATAATTTTGCTTGTTGTAGCTACGTGAAATTTGTAACAAATCTATACAAATCATAACTTAACCAACTTATATTGTATTATACATGTATTCTAACATGTATTATGTAATCTTGGGATACCATAGACACGTATACAATGTTTTAACATATCATATCGATCCATCTATATATATTATTTGGAACAACCATAGACACTCTATATGCAGTAATGTTTGAGTTAGCTATACAGGGTTGAGGTTGATTCCAAAATAATATATATACTTTGAGTTGTGATCGAGTCTGAGACTTGTAGACACTGGGTCGTGGATTGATTCGAGATAATATATATATATATTGATTTATTTCTGTACATCTAACTGTGGACAACTAGTTGTAGGTTACTAACGAGGACTGCTGAATTAATAAACTTAAATCGTTAAAATGTAATAAAAATGTTGTGAATGTATTTTGATCATACTTTGATATATATGTACATATTTATTATAGGTTCGTGAATCGACCCGTGGCCAAGTCTTATTTTCCGACGAAGTGAAAATCTGTGAAAGTGAGTTATAGTCTCACTTTTAAAATCTAATATTTTTGGGATGAGAATACATGCAGTTTTATAAATATTTACAAAATAGACACAAGTACGGGAAACTACATTCTATGGTTGAATTTATTAAACCGAATATGCCCCTTTTTAGTCTGGTAATCTAAGAATTAGGTAATAGACACTCTAATTGACGCGAATCCTAAAGATAGATCTATGGGCACTAACAAGCCCCAGTCAGAGAATTTGAACTGCTTTAGTACTTCAATTTTATCATGTCCGAAGGGAGTCCCGGAATGATGGGGATATTCTATATGCATCTTGTTAATGTCGGTTACCAGGTGTTCACCATATGAATGATTTTTATCTCTATGTATGAGATGATGTTTATCAAAAATGGAAATATGAAATCTTGTGGTCTATTATTACGATTTGATAAATATATAGGTTAAACCTATAACTCACCAACATTTTTGTTGACGTTTAAAGCATGTTTATTCTCAGGTGATTATTAAGAGTTTTCGCTGTTGCATGCTAATTTATGGACAAGAGTTGGAGTCAGCATGCTTGTATAATATTGTTTAAAAACTGCATTCGAAGACTTAAATTGATGTGTAATATTATTGTAAACCATTATGTAATAACCGTGTGAAAACGCTATATTTTAGATTATCATTATTTGATAATCGTCGTAATATTTTTAAACCTTTATCGATAAAATAAAGGTTATGGTTTATTTTAAAATCAAATGCAGTCTTTGAAAAACGTCTCATATAGAGGTCAAAACCTCTCAACGAAATCAATTAATATGGAACGTTTATAATCGATATGAACGGGACATTTCAGTTGGTATCCGAGCGTTGGTCTTAGAGAACCAGAAATTTGCATTAATGTGTCTTACCGAGTTTGTTAGGATGCATTAGTGAGTCTGGACTTCGACCGTATTTTCTTCAAAAACGATTGCTTAACACTTTTTGTTGGAAACTATATATTATTAACATGTAAATATTATGTGATATATTAATCTCTTAACGTGTTTGATATTGTGTGATAGATGTCTACCTCTAATACAAATCCCATCGACTCACCTAATAATAATGAAGAGTCGAATATATTTTGGGAAGATTCACAAATTCCCGAGGAGGAACCGGAAGAGGAGGAACCGGAAGAGGAGGAACCGGAAGAAGAAGAGGTTCCGGAGGAAGAAATATTAATCACTACAGAAAAACGGTTAAATAAAAGAAAATTCTCAACCAATGGACCAAAGTTAAAAATGGTCAATGGTGTTTCCGCCGAGGAAGCAAAATATTGGGAAGATTACCAATTTTTTGATGAATCGGATCCCGATGAGGATTCCTATGATGTTATAGAAATTACCCCGACCTAATTTGAAAAGGCAAAAGAAAATAATAAGGGAAAAGGCATCAAAATAGAGAAAACTAATTCCAACCCCGATGACCTCTATGTTAACATGAAATATCCCGATGGGAAATACCGTCAACACCCGTATTTCTTAAGTTTTAGCTATAACCCGGGAACATCTAAGCCACCAGGTTTTTCTAGACTATTTGAGAAAAGAACGGCTCATATTAGGGGAGCACCATATATCCCTAGGAAATTAGCGAAACGAACCAAGTCCGAAGAAGAAGAAACAAGTGAGTCGGAATAAAGAGTTGTAATCATGCGATGTAATATATGTAATATAGTGTGCTTATGCTTTTATGATATATGTAAAAATTGCTTGTATTGTTTGTTAAGTATATTTTATGAATCTAACCCTCGTCTATTTTTACAGTATAAAAACACAAAATGGATGTTAAGGATAGACAACCAAAAATTTTAGAAGACCTACCCGGGGACATGATTTATGAAATCTTGTCTAGAGTCGGTCAGAATTCGTCGGCATAATTATTTACGGCAAAATTAGTTTGTAGAACATTTGAAGAACGTTCCAGGCATGCCTTAGTTTATAAAAGGCTTTCTTTTGAAAGATGGGGTATATCACATTGGGGAGACCTTAAGTTACGCCGTGTTTTCTTTAAAGCGTTAAATGCGGGGAACCCAAGTGCAATTTTACGCTGGGTTTAGAACCTATTTTGACTCAACATATCCCAACATAGGACTTCGTGCTTTAGAAAGAGCTTCTAACATGCAACATAATAAAGCATGTTATGCTTACGGGTTAGTGATGTTCGCTTCTCACTAAAGTGAGAAAAAGAACATCGGACTACAACTTTTAAATAAAACTTTTCCACAAGTGATGAATTCGGTAGTTGGGGTGAGAAACAAGGTTTTTAGATTGTTACGGGGCTGTTGGGCATTACAAAACCCTCGTCCTTTTGACGATGTTACAACATGCTTCCTAGCTAACGGTCAAAATAGTTATCTGCCACATAACCAAGGATGGGAAATAATATTAGTACAACCAGAATGCATGACTTGTTTATGGACTTATGAATTGCGTGTCTTTATTGCCTTTGTTGAACGACTTGCGTATTAACTAGGATTGTCTTCGAAACTACTTTGTATCAAAGTTATTGTGTGTTATATTTTATGCTATATGTAAAATAGCGGTATTGTAAATTTGTAAAATATTGTATAAAAGTTTGAACGTGAAATTTATCGTAATCAGTTTTTCATATAGAATTGTAGTAGTTGAATTGTATGTTAGCTACTAAGTATGAACTTAACGGGTAGGTACTACCCGAATTAAAACTTATAAAATGCTAATATGAAGAAAAAGCTTTTATAAATAAGTTCATATTATGCTACGAAATACTATTGACTACTCTTAAATTCTATATGATTAACTCAATACTTTTGGCTATTTTGAAGGAAATGGCACCGACGACTCGTCAGGACTTGAACATGAGTGAGGAAGACTTCCGTATTTTTCTTGCTGCGAACATAGTCGCAGTACAGGCCACAATGCAAAATAACAACAACAACAACTCTGGTTCTAGCAGTGGAACTAATTCCACAAGAAATCGTGTAGGATGATCCTATAAAGAATTCACTGCCTGTAAACCTTTGGAATTCGATGGAACCGAGGGTCCAATCGGATTGAAATGGTGGACCGAAAAGGTTGAATCGGTGTTTGCCATAAGTAAATGTACTGAAGAAGACAAAGTAAAGTACGCTACGCATACCTTCACAGGTACTGCGTTAACATGGTGGAATACCTATCTCGAGCAAGTGGGACAAGATGCTGCTTATACATTACCGTGGTCAGCATTCAAACACCTGAAGACTGAGCAATACCGTCGCAGAAATGAGGTCAATAAGCTCAAAGTAGAGCTTAAAGGATTACGGACACAAGGATTCGACATTACCACCGACGAACGACGATTCATAGAGTTGTGCCTATTGTGTCCAAGAGCGTTCGAAGATGAAGAAGAGAAGATCGACGCGTTTGTGAAAGGCTTACCAGAAAGGATTCAAAAAGATGTGAGTTCACACGAACCCGCCTCCATACAAAAGGCAAGTCGAATGGCTCATAAACTCATAAATCAAATTGAGGAAAGAATTAAAGAACAGGCGGCCGAAGAAGCCAACACGAAACAAGTCAAGAGAAAGTGGGAAGAAACCAGTGACAAGGGTCACCAATAAAACAACAACAATAATTACAACCACAATCGCAACAACTATCCCAACAACCGCAACATCAACCGCAACAACAACAAACGTCCCAACAAAAACTACAACAATCGTCCCAACAATAATAACAATCGCAACAACAACCATTTCAATAACAACAAACAGCAGAAACAGCCATGCCAAAGGTGTGCAGAGTACCATCCGAATGTGTTCTGCACAACATTTTGCACCAAGTGTAAGAGAAATGGTCATAGTGCGGTAAAGTGTGAGGTTTACGGACTGAAGAACAACATAATTAAAGGAACAAATAATGTCGGAACAAATAATGTCGCCGTAGTTTGTTATAAATGTGGAAAATCGGGCCACATTATTAGAAATTGCCCAAACTAAGGGAATACTAATGGGCAAGGCCGCGGAAGAGTTTTTAATATTAATGCAGCAGAAGCGCAGGAAGACCCGGAGCTTGTTACGGGTAAGTTTCTTATTGACAATACATCTGCTTATGTTTTATTTGATTCGGGTGCGGATAGAAGCTATATGAGTAGAGATTTTTGTGCTAAATTAAGTTGTCCACTGACGCCTTTGGATAATAAATTTTTACTCGAATTAGCAAACGGTAAATTAATTACAGCAGATAATATATGTCGGAATCAAGAAATTAAACTGGTTAGCGAAACATTTAAGATTGATTTGATACCAGTAGAGTTAGGAAGTTTTGATGTGATAATTGGCATGGACTGGTTGAAAAAGGAGAGAGCAGAGATCATATGTTACAAAAATGCAATTCGCATTGTACGGGAAAAAGGAAAACCCTTAATGGTGAACGAAGAAAAGAGCAACGCGAAGCTAAATCTTATTAGTAATTTGAAGGCACAAAAGCTAATAAGAAAAGGTTGCTATGCTGTTTTAGCACATGTCGAGAAAGTACAAACCGAAGAAAAGAACATCAATGATGTTCCCGTCGCAAAAGAATTTTCCGATATATTTTCGAAAGAATTACCGGGACTACCTCCACACCGATTCGTTGAATTTCAAATAGATCTTGTACCAGGAGCTGCACCAATAGCTCGTGCTCCATACAGACTCGCACCCAATGAAATGAAGGAACTCCAAAGCCAAATACAAGAAATTTTAGAGCGTGGTTTCATTCGACCAAGCACATCACCGTGGGGAGCTCCTGTTTTGTTTTTCAAAAAGAAGGATGGTACATTCAGATTGTGTATCGACTACCGAGAGTTGAACAAACTTACCATCAAGAACCGTTATCCACTACCGAGAATTGACGACTTATTTAATCAACTACAAAGCTCATCGGTTTATTCGAAGATTGATTTACGTTCTGGGTATCATCAAATGCGGGTGAAGGAGGATGATATTCCAAAGACTTCCTTTAGGACGCGTTACTGTCATTATGAGTTTATGGTTATGCCGTTTGGATGGACTAACGCACCAGCGGTGTTCATAGACCTCATGAACCGAGTGTGTAGGCCATATCTTGACAAATTTGTCATTGTCTTCATCGATGACATACTTATTTACTCAAAGAATGATCAAGAGCACGGTGAGCATTTGAGAAAGGTGTTAGAATTATTGAGGAAGGAAAAATTGTACGCTAAGTTTTCAAAGTGTGCATTTTGGTTGAAAGAAGTTCAATTCCTCGGCCACATAGTGAAAAAAGAAGGTATTCAGGTGGATCCGGCAAAAATTGAAACCGTTGAAAAGTAGGAAACCCCGAAAACTCCGAAGCATATACGTCAGTTTTTAGGACTGGCTGATTACTACAGAAGGTTCATCCAAGATTTTTTCAAAATACCAAAACCCTTGACTGCATTAACGCATAAAGGGAAGAAATTTGAATGGAAAGATGAGCAGGAGAAAGCGTTTCAATTGTTGAAGAAAAAGTTAACTACGGCACCTATATTGTCATTGCCTGAAGGGAATGATGATTTTGTAATATATTGTGACGCCTCAAAGCAAGGCCTCGGTTGTGTATTAATGCAACGAACGAAGGTAATTGCTTATGAGTCCAGACAATTAAAGATTCACGAGCAAAATTATACGACTCACGATTTGGAATTGGGCGCTGTTTTTTTGCATTAAAGACTTGGAGGCACTACTTATATGGGGTCAAAAGTATTATATATACCGACCACAAAAGTCTCCAACATATATTTAATCAGAAACAACTGAACATGAGGCAGCGTATGTGGATTGAATTATTAAATGATTATGATTTTGAGATTCGTTACCACCTGGGGAAGGCAAATGTGGTAGCCGACGCATTGAGTAGAAAGAACAGAGAATCTATGCGGGTAAAAGCTATGAATATAATTATTCGTACTAACCTTACTACTCAAATAAAGGAGGCGCAACAAGGAGTTTTAAAAGAGAGAAATTTGAAGAATGAAATACCCAAAGGTTCAGAGAAACATCTTAATATTAGGGAAGATGGAACCCGGTATAGGGCTGAAAGAATTTGGGTACTAAAGTTTGGAGATGTGAGAAAAATGGTACTTAAGGAAGCACATAAAACTAGATACTCAATACATCCCGGAGCGGGAAAGATGTACAAAGATCTCAAGAAATACTTTTGGTGGCCGGGTATGAAAGCCGATATTGCTAGATATGTAGGTGAATGTTTGAGGTGTTCTAAGGTCAAAGCTGAACATCAGAAACCATCAGGTCTACTTCAACAACCCGAAATCCCAGAATGGAAATGGGAAAACATTACCATGGATTTCATTACTAAATTGCCAAGGACTGCAAGTGGTTATGATACTATTTGGGTAGTAGTTGATCGTCTCACCAAGTCAGCACACTTTCTGCCAATGAGAGAAGATGATAAAATAGAGAAGTTGGCGCGATTATACTTGAAGGAAGTTGTCTCCAGACATGGAATACCAGTCTCTATTATCTCTGATAGGGATGGCAGATTTGTTTCAAGGTTTTGGCAGACATTACAACAAGCATTAGGAACTCGTCTAGACATGAGTACTGCCTATCATTCACAAACTGATGGACAGAGTGAAAGGACGATACAAACGCTTGAAGGCATGCTATGAGCATGTGTTATTGATTTTGGAAATAGTTGGGATCGACATCTACCATTAGCAGAGTTTTCCTACAACAACAGTTACCACTCGAGTATTGAGATGGCACCGTTTGAGGCACTTTATGGTAGAAAGTGCAGGTCTCCGATTTATTGGAGTGAAGTGGGGGATAGACAGATTACGGGTCCAGAAATCATCCAAGAAACCACAGAGAAAATCATCCAAATTCAACAACGGTTGAAAACCGCCCAAAGTCGACAAAAGAGCTACGCGGACATTAAAAGAAAAGATATAGAATTTGAAATTGGAGAGATGGTCATGCTTAAGGTTTCGCCTTGGAAAGGTGTTGTTCGATTTGGTAAACGGGGAAAACTAAATCCAAGGTACATTGGACCATTCACGATAATAGATCGTGTCGGACCAGTAGCTTACCGACTTGACTTACCTCAACAACTCGTCGGGGTACATAATACTTTTCATGTCTCGAATCTGAAGAATTCTTTTGCTAAAGAAGATCTCACTATTCCGTTAGACGAAATCCAAATCAATGAAAAACTTCAATTCATCGAAGAACCCGTCGAAATAATGGATCGTGAGGTTAAAAGACTTAAGCAAAATAAAATACCAATCGTTAAGGTTCGATGGAATGCTCGTAGAGGACCCGAGTTCACCTGAGAATTTGAAGATCAGATGAAAAAGAAATACCCTCACCTATTTCCAGAAGATGCGTCAATACCTCCAACTGCTTAAAAATTTCGGGACGAAATTTATTTAACGGGTAGGCACTATAGTGACCCGAACTTATCCATGTTTATATATATTAAATGAAGTTGATATTTACATGATTAAATGTTTCCAACATGTTAAGCTATCAAACTTGTTAAGACTTGATTAATTGAAATAGGTTTCATGTAGACAATTGACCACCCAAGTTGACAGGCGATTCACGAATGTTAAAACTTGTAAAAACTATATGATGATATATATATATATAGATATGTATATAGCTAACATGATATTATGAAAAGTAAGTATCTCACTAGGTATATTAACAATGAGTTATATACATAAAATGAGACTATTGAATTATGAAACTCGAAACGATATATATAACGATTATCGTTATAGCAACGCCTTACTAAATACATATGTATCATATTATGGTATATTCATTGTTGGTGATTTATGTCACCAATATGATTTAAGTGTAATGGGATTAATTTGTTAACCAAAATAACCTTGATAAATATCGAACAAGTTTGGGAAAGTGTGGAGTGCACACTTGTTTGAACTTATCTTGATTATGACAGGGGTTCGGGGGCAGCGCCCCTGATAGCAGGGTCCAAGGGGTGGCAACCCCTGGCGGTGTCCAAGGGGCAGAGCCCCTGGCTGGGATCGAGCTGCCAGGTCAGCTCGGAAATTTTTTTGTTTGGGTTAATATCGCTTTACTAAAAATGTGTTAAAATTTGATTTAAAGCTTTCATCAACATTAAATGAGATCGTTAACTTAAAGCTTTCAAAAACAACACTTACATGTAACGACTAACGATGACTTAATGACTCAGTTAAAATGAATATACATGTAGTGTATTAAGATGTATTATTACACTTTTGAAAGACTTCAAGACACATATCAAAGTAATTCTACTTAGCAAAAATGCTTACAATTACATTTCCATTCATTTTCATCAACAATTCTACTCGTAGTCATTCAGTATTCGTATTCGTATTATACACAGCTTCTAGACGTACTTACTATGAGTATATACCAATAGGAACTAGAATGGGATTCCACTCTTGATTATGTCATGCATGACTAATCAAATTTAACTTCTACCATGAACTAGTCAACTAACTAGAACTCCTTTTAACCCCACTCACCACTCATCATTCACCACTCACCAATCAATCCATTTCACTTCCAATTCTATTTCTAATTCTCTCTCAACACCTACACACACTTATGAATGAATTTTTCCAGTAAACTAATCATCATCTTCATCAAAAATTACTTTAAGAATCAAGCTATAATCATCATAGGAAGAACACTTCAAGAACACTTCAAAAAGAACACTTCAAAAATCCTTTCAAGTTTACTAGTTTACTTCCAAGCTTTCTAATCCATTCCAAGTAATCATCTAAGATCAAGAAACCTTTGTTATTTATAGTAGGTTATATTTCTTATTCAAGGTAATATTCATATTCAAACTTTGATTCGATTTCTATAACTATAAACTATCTTAATTCGAGTAAAAATCTTACTTGAACTTGTTTTTGTGTCATGATCCTACTTCAAGAACTTTCAAGCCATCCAAGATCCTTTGAAGCTAGATCATTTCTTGTCACTTCCAGTAGGTTTACCTACTAAACTTGAGGTAGTAATGATGTTCATAACATCATTCGATTCATATATATATATAACTATCTTATTCGAAGATTTAAACTTGTAATCACTAGAACATAGTTTAGTATATTCTAAACTTGTTCGCAAACAAAGTTAATCCTTCTAATTTAACTTTTAAAATCAACTAAACACATGTTCTATATCTATATGATATGCTAACTTAATTATTTAAAACCTGAAAACACGAAGAACACCGTAAAACCGGATATACGTCGTCGTAGTAAAACCGGGGGCTGTTTTGGTTTGGATAATTAAAAACTATGATAAACTTTGATTTAAAATATATTCTTTTGGGAAAATGATTTTTATTATGGACATGAAACTATATCCAAAAATCATGGTTAAACTCAAAGTGGAAGTATGTTTTCCAAAATGGTCATCTAGACGTCGTTCTTTCGACTGAAATGACTACCTTTACAAAAATGACTTGTAACCTATATTTTCGACTATAAACTTATACTTTTTCTTTTTAGATTCATAAACTTAAGTTCAATATAAAACCATAGCAACTTGAATCACTCAAAACGGATTTAAAACAAAGAAGTTATGGGTAAAACAAGATTGGATAATTTTGCTTGTTGTAGCTACGTGAAATTTGTAACAAATCTATACAAATCATAACTTAACCAACTTATATTGTATTTTACATGTATTATAACATATATTATGTAACCTTGGTATACCATAGACACGTATACAATGTTTTGACATATCATATCGACTCATCTATATATATTATTTAGAACAACCATAGACACTCTATATGCAGTAATGTTTGAGTTAGCTATACAGGGTTGAGGTTGATTTCAAAATAATATATATACTTTGAGTTGTGATTGAGTCTGAGACTTGTAGACACTGGTTCGTAGATTGATTCGAGATAATATATATATATATATTGATTTATTTCTGTACATTTAACTGTGGACAACTAGTTGTAGGTTACTAACGAGGACTGCTGACTTAATAAACTTAAATCATTAAAACATAATAAAAATGTCGTGAATGTATTTTGATCATACTTTGATATATATGTACATATTTGTTATAGGTTCGTGAATCGACCCGTGGCCAAGTCTTATTTTCTGACGAAGTGAAAATATGTGAAAGTGAGTTATAGTCCCACTTTTAAAATCTAATATTTTTGGGAAGAGAATACATGCAGTTTTATAAATGTTTTACAAAATAGACACAAGTATGTGAAATTACATTCTATGGTTGAATTTATTAAACCGAATATGCCCCTTTTTAGTCTGGTAATCTAAGAATTAGGGAACAGACACCCTAATTGACGCGAATCCTAAAGATAGATCTATGGGCACTAACAAGCCCCAGTCAGAGAATTTGAACTGCTTTAGTACTTTGAATTTATCATGTCCGAAGGGAGTCCCGGAATGATGGGGATATTCTATATGCATTTTGTTAATGTCGGTTACCAGGTGTTCACCATATGAATGATTTTTATCTCTATGTATGGGATGATGTTTATCAAAAATGGAAATATGAAATCTTGTGGTCTATTATTACGATTTGATAAATATATAGGTTAAACCTATAACTCACCAACATTTGTGTTGACGTTTAAAGCATGTTTATTCTCAGGTGATTATTAAGAGCTTCCGCTGTTGCATGCTAATTTATGGACAAGAGTTGGAGTCAGCATGCTTGTATAATATTGTTTAAAAACTGCATTCGAAGACTTAAATTGATGTGTAATATTATTGTAAACCATTATGTAATAACCGTGTGAAAACGCTATATTTTAGATTATCATTATTTGATAATTGTCGTAATATTTTTAAATCTTTATCGATAAAATAAAGGTTATGGTTTGTTTTAAAATCGAATGCAGTCTTTGAAAAACGTCTCATATAGAGGTCAAAACCTCGCAACGAAATCAATTAATATGGAACGTTTATAATCGATATGAACGGGACATTTCATCAACAACTCGTGCTATAGTGCTACCGGCTCCGTGGTTCACACTACAACACACGTACCATGATGCTACCTGCTCCGTGGTTTACATCACAGCACACGCGCACATACTATGGCACTTCCGGCTACGTGGATCATGCCATAGCATACAAATAAATACACTACATACATACATGCATAATTATTCCACTCACCTTGAAATGCCAGCACAAGTCATGTATAACATGATCCCCGTCCTCAAATCCGAGCAAGTAACCACCTATATCACACATAGGTACAATATGCACATAAATAGCCATTCTCTAAAAGAGAACCCGACACAAACATCCCTTAGCCGAGGGATCACACCTTGCTCGCCAAAACCCGCATATTTAACACCTAATGGACACAAACCAATTACCACTTCGGGTGGTGATTCAAACCAATACAACAAAGTACAATTTAACCCAAATCATACTTTACACCAATTAGACCAAACCTAGGTCTTAACACGAAATTATTACTTAGGTAATAATCATTTCAAACGCCAATTACACCAAAAACCCCAACACGTGCAGTATTGACCCATATTGCTTTTGACCACGTTTGACTTATATTAAAATACCATTTTAACCCATAATCACTTCCCACGTTTACTTTCATTCAAAAACGCCATTTAACACTTAACAAAAGTGTTTAACATCCATTTGACCAAAACTAGTGTCATCGTCAAGTTTGACCCAATTCAATTTACCATTTTGACCAAAGTCATAAAAACGCCCCATAATCACTAATGGCTAGTGATTATATTTCCGAAACACCAATTAACACCTAAATCAAGTATTTACATACTTGATTCACCAAAACTTGACTCAAAATTCATTTTGACACCAAACCAAGTCAACACCCATTTTGACTAGTAAAACATGTTCTTAAAAACATCAAAACCACCAATACACTTACAAACTAGTGACTAACACCCAAATTCGTGACAAATACTTCCAAATTCGTCATCAAACCCTAAACCCACAATAATGGGGTTTGCATACACAGTACATACTACAAAACCCCCAATTTTATGAGAAATGGGGTTTATAACCCTAACTAGCTCAAACCTCAAACATGAACAAGAATCTTAAACAATTAAATTCGGAGTTATAACTTACCAACACTACCACAATGTAGCCGTGAACGAGGTGAACAACTTTAACTCTTGAGACCCGACCCGAATCACTCTTCTTCTTCTCCAAATCTCCAATTCTCTCTCTAGAACCTCTCTCTCTAGGGTTTGATGTGTTTGAGTGGATAAGAAATGAGGATAAGAATGAGATTGGATCAGTTTTAGTGGCTCAAAACCGACCCCCATGTGAAAAGACTCAAATACCCCTCACTAAAACTCAAAATAAAAAAAGTATGCTGAAACAGTGGGTGTACGCGCCACGCAAACTTTAATACGCGCCCCTCACACCAAGTGTAAATTGTGTGAGCCGTGCACATAAAAGCGCGCCCCTCACACCAAGTGCAAATTTTGACTGGTTGCTTTTTCTTCATACGTGCGCGCCTCACACCCTAACTAGCGCGCCTCACACATTCCAAACTTCAATTTATGGACATTTTCTTCTTTAAACCATTCGAACTTATACCCACAACCTATATAACCCACGATAACATACGGGCTTCAAAATGTAGGAAAATAACACGATTTGCGCGATAAACACTTTAAAACCAAAGTCCTCCAACTTTAATCATTATACAATTGCACCTTTGGATTAGGGTCTTACACTTGATCGGCGTTGGAAACAGTGAAACTAGCCGCAACAACTTTATCCCCAAAAAGCTTGGAATTTTTGTTTGGCGGGCGATTAAAAGAAGGTTGCCGATTAGGATCGAACTTGACAAAGGGGGTATCGATTGCATAATCTTCGATACCCCCTTTGTGATGATGGTGTCGAAACAATTGATCACTCTCTAATTTTTTACACGCAATGAATGTTTGGTCTCGCGTCTTTAATTGGTGGGGATTCGGAAGTTTCACAAACTTTAGTCTAAATGAAATACTTCGTGGCAAGGCTCTGGTTCAAAGTCTACTCTCGGTACAAAAATTTGGCAAGCGGTCGAGTGTGTTTGTGTTTATTTCATTTGGAAAAATCAGAATAACATGGTATTTCATGGTAAATCGTGGAATGCCCTGATTTCTCTAAATGATATCCAGAGCAAATTATCCGAGTGGATTACGAGAAGGTTAAAAAAAAAGATCGGTTGTCTTGATTGGTTACATAGTCCATTTGTATATCTTAATAGTTAGTGGTGTTGTTTTTCTAGCTTTGGGTTGCTAACTTTGCAACTTTCCTCGTTGATGTTTGTTCGTGTTAGTTTCATTGTAACCGCACTCATTGTAATTCCTCTAGTATATATTAATACAATACCTTCTTGCTTTTAGAAAAAAATAAAAAATTATAGTGAATTTATAAAAAATACAAGTGGAAATATCAACTCTCTTATACTTAGTTTATTTATTTATATTTATATTTATATTTATTTATTATTATTTTCAAATATTGTGGTTCTTTCATAGTCATATCATTTCATAAATTAATATTAATATTAAGAGTTTGTTAATCATAACTCTTAACACGATGTTTAGGAAAACTATTCATGCATTATTGGTTGTAGGAAGTTAGTTACTAATTTATAGAGTAGTTATTAGAAATTTAGAAGGCATTCAAGCATGTCATAACCAAATAAAATAGCCATAAACAAATAAACAAATTTTAATATTAAATACGTATCAAAATTATTAAAAATAAAAATGATCAACATTTATTCGATACCAATAATAACTTATATTACAATTACAAGTAAAATCCAAAATCACACATAAGAACATTATACGTATGTTTTAAATTTACAATTGACAAATCCCAATAGCTATATTTTTATGTTACTTATAAACCAGTATAATCATATGAAACCAGATGATATATATAACTTGATGAAAGTTGATCATTTAATATGAACCCAGATGCCTTCACTTGGTATATCTTTATGCACCACAAACAGCATATAATACCCGGGTGGAGCAATCAAATTCGACGGTGGCATCGTTACCGTAATCTGATATTTTGAACTATCGAGGAGTGTAGTAGCGATGTCACTTTCAAGTATCAACAACCTTTGATTCATTGAAAACGAGTGTGTATTAAACGAGGGTGACACCATTGTAACCTTGACCAAACCCGGATTCACATTTTCAGTAACCGCAAATGTTATAACCATCCGTTTACCATACTTGGTAGAAGTACCCGAACCCGGTGACGTTATAACCGGACGTTTACCCGATTCAGTTGAATCGAGATACGAAGGTGAAAATTTCTCCAAACTTAACTCGGTAGGAAAAAGTACGTCCAGACCAAATTGGTATTTATCATGAGGGTTACTTCCACCTACAAGAATGGATCCATCTCGAATCAAAAGTGCTGTCGAGTGGTACATTCGAGGTGTGCCGGATCCGGTTTGTACCTCGAAACGGGTTCCTTTCGGGTTATCGGGTCGGTAAATGACCGGGGTTAAAACCGGGTCCCGCCCAATTTCCCATGCAGCTGCCCCGGCTGACCCACCGTTAATAATCAAAACATGACCATTTGGTAATAACAACATGTCACCCATGACACGTGCTAACGGCATGGTCTCCATAACCCACTTTGGATCCGGGTCGGATATTTTCATCCGACCGCATGTATCCATAGCTTTATCAAAAATCTGATTATTATTTGCATGAAGGAACGATAACTTTGGTGCACCACCACATATCAAAAACTCAACCTCGGGCACGTTTCCTTTTACGATCCGCATCGGGAGTAGTACACTAGAGCCGGTGCTCGGGTAGTTCCTCGGATCACCTCCCGGAATTATAGGAAAATTTTTGACAACTTGATTATTAACATAATCGAAGAAAATAGCCCGATTATTCGCGTAAATGAATAAATTTCCATCTGGATAAAGAAAAACAAACGGATATAGATTATTTTCTTCGAGATCAGTCGTCTCAGCCAAAAATGGAAAATCAATTGCAGTTTCCGTTTTCGACGTTTTTGGGTAAAACTCGTAGTTATGTTGTCCACGCCCACCAATAATAATTTGACGTCCATCTGGCAACTTATGGTTGGTGGCGTACCATCTATATTTCGAAAGTGCATTTGGTGTCTCTTCCCAATCGCACGTGTCACAAGACTTATAAGTCCTAACAACAAAGGCACCTTCAACGTCGCCCCCTGTTTGGACCAATGTTCCATCGGTCATTAAACTGCCTGAGGAACACCAGAAGTCAGTTAAAACCATAAGTGGACGAACACTGTTCGATGCCACATCATATTCGATTGAATGGGCTGTGCAGTCGATTGAATTTGGGGGGCATTTGCCCTTTGGAAGAGAAATGTTTGAAGTTCCGAAATTTTTACGATCATACATTACGACTCGATCATTAGGTAGCAGTTGCATGTGCATGGCTGATATGCCAATGCTACGTTGAAGTAAGGACCATGTTCCTCCTTTAGCGGGACATGGCAGAATGTGGTGGAGGATTATTAGTGATAACAAGAGATATGATGGTGTCATAATGGTAGTATTAATTGATTGGTTTGGTTTAAAGTATGGGGTTTTGTTTAGTGATTTGCAATTCAATTTAGGGGTTTATATAGGGAGAGATGAATTGATTACGATTACGATGTTAAGTAAAACACGTTTGAAAAAATTTACCAATTTAAGGAATTTTACATTCTTGTCATTTCTAATCTACATTTTAATCCAGATTTCTAATTTCTATTTGTTTATTTACTGTATTTAATATTAATATTTATCTTTTTATCATCAATAATAATAAACAGACCATTGTGTCTGAATTTCGATGACCAAAACGACATTTTGACGATCGACTTACATAGAAGTATGAAGTTAAAAACCCATTTACTTTAATTTTCATGATCGAGTATTATAGGATCGATATCGATTAGATGACTATTATCAAGGCCGACTAATACATTTCGGATGCTTTGTAAATTGTAATGAAAGGAACCTATCTCGTATAATCGAATATAATTACATTATGCTATTAGACATTAGTCAAACCTAAGCCGATCAAAGGTTCTACTAAGTGAATGGAACATTTTAAATTATTTTTGACCGGTTAACAATCCCTTCATTCTTATTTTTTAAGTTTAAAGTTTTTTCTTTTCACAAATGGTAATGTCAAATTTTAAGAGATTAGGGTTCTCGCTTCTCATTGTTCCACTTCTTAGAGTTTATCCAACAAAACTCAAAAATACATATCATATATACATGTGTAACGATTCGAATATAACATAATTAGTGCAGTGGAATAAAAAATAAACACGGTAATAATAAGTATAAACAAATGGATATCAACAAATTAAAGTTAATATTCATGACATTAACTCTTAACCGCGTTGGACGCCACACTAAGTTGCTATTTATATGGATGGTACTTGTTTATCGTCATGTCATATATGGAAATTCATATTACTATTTAGGAATTAAGTAGTAAGTAGTAATTAAGTGAATGTATCAATCAACAAAAGTCCTATACGCTTTTAATTACGCATCACACAACTGTATCATGTTACTCAAAGTTATCATGAAAAACGAACATCAAGAGAAATTTTAGTTTGAATGTAGTGTTCGAAATTAATCACTTGATATAGAATAAGTTATTTGTGCAAAAAGTATATTTTCATCTTCCCATATAATTAGTAAATTCGACCAATCAATCGTATCAGGCGTATTCTTGAATTTGGAATGAACAGATCGGAGTAGGACTATACTCACATTCTCATTTCACTTGTTCAGTTCAACGAAAGCCGGTACATCACTAAATTTACCATCTTTAAAGTTCGCAAAGAACCCAAAGTAAAATTTAGGACATTATTTAATGATACACATACCGGATAATATATATCTGGTAACCATAAATCCTTAAATATAACTTACCATAGACGGTAGCCGCTACCTGGTCAGCATACGACCGACATGAAAAGCAATCCAATAAGGAAGCCAAAAACCAACAAGTAAGCTAGAACCGGCACAACGTTCGTGGATGATGCAGGAATGACGTCATAACACAAAGATCAGACCTGATACGAAATCGTAAATCGGCTCATGGATCACGTACCACGGTAGTGTTTATACGTAAACCCAACTGCAAGGCATTTACACAGGTAAGCCTTGCCAATGGCAGTGCGCACATGTGTCATCAGTGTGACACGTAAGCCCGACATATTAGCCTTAAAAGGCTTGGGTCCAACTCCCAATGTTAATCAACCCATAACTAAATGACACGTCAGCATGGTCAGACACATGACAACACAAACCTTAGTGTTTGCCTATAAATATTGTAACATCCCGCCTTTTTCCGTTTACCTTCCGTTATACTATTTTAAAGTCCGTTATATAATCATAACATCCTCCGTTAATACGCGTTTTAAAATATCCCGTTTAGGTAATTCACGCACCCGATTCAAACTCGTGGGACTAGACTTGTCAAATGACCAAAGATGTTACTAGGTCAAATGGTCAAACCATCATCCCTTCCACTCATTCACCTCCTCACTCTTTTACTACTTCCACTTTATTCTCTCAAACACCAAATCAAAGATTCATCATCTATTCAAGATCTAGCAAGCATCAATTCAAACAAATTACATATTCGGAATCCTTGCATCTTCCTCTTCAAATCCATACCAATCTCATTGCATTTGAGTAACTTTCTAAAAACACTAGATTTTGTGTTCTTGATGTTTTCAACTTATAAAAGTGTTAATTAGTGTCTATGGCTCAAGTCTAACATGAGTATATGATTTATATGCTCGATCTTGTTATTTTAAGTAACTAGCTTAAACTTGAAATGGATGTGCTTGATCTTGAGATTTGGTTGCCTAAATATTGTTAGATGTTAAAATTGCATGTATTAAATGTGTTACTAATATCACTAGCTTCAATTTGGTATGTAGGTTGACATGAATAGCTTCATAAACATAATTGTTAAATTTGTGACTTTGAGTTCGGGTTTGATAGAAGTAAAATGAACTTTTGATGCATTGAATGCTTTGCAATGTTGTTTGTAAGTGTTTAGTTGTATTGTATGTGTAATTACCTACGAAACGGCGTATCATATGTGTGCATTTAATTCCCGAATCATCAATATGCATTTATAAACTTGAAGCATTTATGATGAGCATTAATTGATCATTCAATTTGGAAATTTGATTATTGTAAATGATGATTTTGGTTGATGAAATGTGTTTAGTTGCATTCCTCGTTAAATTACCTTTCCAACGATGTATGGTATACGTTTTAAGTGTTTACGGTTTGCGATTTGTGCTTAATTGAAGTTTGGTTGAGACTTGAACAATTGAAACTGGTCAGGTACCAGTTCACGTTGATTGCCGCGGCGCGGCACTCCTTGGTCGCGGCGCGACATTAGGCGTGGCCAGGGACTGACCAACTTTACAATTTTACGAAAAATGTTTGCTATGCTACGCACCTCCGATTCACATGTAACTTGTTCTAACATGCTTATATGTGATTAAAAACCTCAAAAAAATAGTTCCGGACCGACCCGAACGTGTTGACTTTTTCGTTGACTTTGACTTGACCAAAGTTGAATTTTGTCCAAACTTAATCAATACTTGTTTAAACCATTCTAATCTTCTTGCATACTTGATTCTTACATGAAACTTGACAACTTGATTCACATGCTTTATAATCGAGTCGTAATGAGCCATAGGACTAATTGAACACTTTGACCAACCGTGTTTACCGATATTGATACGAACCTATTTGTCTAGGTCAAGACTAGCATTCGTTCTTGCACACGTTACTTTGTGAAGTACAATTTACTATTCGTGCAACCAAGGTGAGATCATAGTCCCACCTTTTCAACAACTTTTACTTTTAAACTATGGAATGAGAAACATATACTTATCATACTTTTATGCTTTGAACACAAGTATAAAAACAAACATTCCACAGCGAGTTAGAACAAAAAGCCTCAATTCAATTATCATTAGTTACACTTCCAGGGTGTAAACGTGAACTTATGTTATGTGATCACATTGGACTTGACGAGCCCTCATTCGGACGATTCGCTGCCGTTAGCGGATGAAATATATTTTCGAGTATAGTGTATGTTCTAACACTACGTAACAGGGTACAAAACAGTCAAGTCTTGATAATTGGGTGCTCGCAAACATACTTTTGGAATACAAACGATCTGGATAATCATCTATATTAAATCTTGTGGTTCAAAAATAATGTTACTAATACACCTATGATTTCACCAACGTTTTTCGTTGACAGTTTTCTATATGTTTTCTCAGGTCCTTTAATGCTAGGTGATACATGCTTCCGCACATTATTTTTTATACCTGCTTGGATGTCGAGTATACATGCATACGTGGAGCGTCTTTTGACTTAACTTAATTTGTGTCGCATAGTTTTCAATTGTACTTAAAACATTGTAACATGTTTGGTCGTCGAACTACTTTGTAAACTTTGAAACATCTTTATAATTGAAATGAATGCGACATATTTTGGTCAAACGTTGTTTTAAAGACTTATGACCACGTAACGGGACCTAAGTAGACAGCGCTGTCAATGACGATTTTGTCGGGTCGCTACAGATGGTATCAGAGCTTTGGTTGTAGGGATTTAGAGTTCATTGGTGTCAACCCCGAGTCATAGGGTACATTAGTAAGTCTAGACTACAACCTGCATATAGACTTGAAGTAGGAATTACTTGACTACTTGTGCATTTATACTCGAACTCTTCTATTCATATCTAACTCTTATTCCATCTTAATCTCACGTTGTTTAAGTTGATTGACACGCCACCTTGACTATATGAAATAATGTCGAATGCACATATGAATTAGGGTAATATAATTGCCGGGATTATATTACGGTGACTCACATAGACGTTCCGACATTATGACATAAAGAATTTAAGGCGAGTCAAGGAAAATTTTCTCTCTATCCTTATTCCATATCACGGTTAGTATTATTAAGAATACTAATCAACGATATTCTTGTGTTTTAAAGGAACAATGCCTCCACGCCGTGTACCACGCCATGAAACTCCCGAACAAGCTCTACAACGAATGATAGCCACCGCCGTAGATGCGGCCATGGCCGGTCACTCATCCAACAACAACAACAATAACAACAACCACAACAACAACAACAACAACAACAATGGAGCCGGTAATTTAAACGAGGGATGCTCCTATAAAGCTTTAATGGGGTGCAAACCTCACACCTTCGATGGAACCGGGGGACCGGTTGTGCTCACCCGATGGTTTGAGCAAACGGAAGCCGTCTTTAGCATAAGCGGTTGTCGGGACCAAGACAAGGTCAAATACTCCACTCACACTTTTGCTGGTGTCGCTCTTACGTGGTGGAACACCTATGTACAATCGGTGGGTACCGATGAAGCTCATGCCCTCTCTTGGGCCGAGTTAAGGGAAAAGATGATCATCGAATATTTCCCTCGCGAAGAAACCCGAAGGCTCGAATAAAAGCTAAGAACTTTAAAAGCGGTCGAAACGATCTCAAGGCCTATAATCAACGATTTTTCGAACTAGCCTTGATGTGCCCAAACCTTGTGAACCCCGAATCTTTAAGGGTTGAACTTTACATGGATGGTCTTCCAAAGAGCATCAAACACGGGGTAATGTCATCCAAACCCACTAATCATCAAGAAGCTTTGAATATGGATCGCAAATTGATAGAAACGGTGGACGAAATCGTAGTACCGGCACCTAAGGCCGAAGATAAATAGGGTGGCAACAAAATAAAATGGGAAGCCACTCCATCAAGCAACTACAACAAGAACAACCCCGCCAAGAAACCTTTCACCTCCGATGACAAGAAAGGTTATGCCGAGAATAAACCATTTTGCAACAAGTGCCACAAACATCATTATGGTGAATGTGGCAAGCCATTTTGCAACAAAAGTCAAAGGAGTGGCCATGTGGCCAACGATTGTAGAAACACCGCTCCTGTTGCTCAAAAGGGGCCCAATGCACCAAGACCGGGTGTTTGTTTTGAATGTGGCCAACCAGGTCATTATAGGAATGTGTGCCCAAAGAAGAAAGCTAACCCCAATGCACGCGTCCGAGCTTTTAACATCAACACCGAGGAAGCCCGAGATGACAATGAACTAGTCACGGGTACGTTTCTTCTCAACAATTCTTATATCTCTTGTTTATTCGATTCGGGTGCCGACAAGAGTTTTGTATCCAAGACTTTGACTCATTCTTTTAGCACTCCACCACTCCCACTAGATACTACTTACACCATTGAGGTGGCTAACGGAAAACTATTGAGTTCCGACAAATTTTACAGGGAGTGTACGTTAAACTTATTGGGTAAAGAGTTTGAAATTGACTTGATACCTATGGAACTAGGGAGCTTTGATGTAATAATTGGTATGGATTGGTTAACCAAAAAGAAATCTCACATTCTTTGTGATCTTAAAGCGATTCAAATTCCTATCGAGAATGGTGAACCCTTGATTGTCTATGGCGATAAGATTTGCACCGGACTCAACCTCGTCTCGTGCCTTAAAGTTGAAAAATACCTTCGTAAAGGTTGTTTTGCGATCCTTGCCCAAGTTAAGAAAGTAGAGTCCGATGCGAAGCATATCGACGATGTGCCAATTGTTAGTGACTTTTCCGATGTATTTCCCGACGAATTTCCGGGTCTTCCACCTCATCGACCGGTTGAATTCCAAATAGATCTTATTCCAGGAGCCGCACTTGTAGCACGTGCACCGTATAGACTTGCCCCATCCGAAATACAAGAATTGCAAAGTCAAATCCAAGAACTACTTGACCGTGGTTTTATCCAACCTAGCCATTCACCATGGGGTGCTCCGATTTTATTCGTTAAGAAGAAAGATGGATCCCTACGAATGTGCATCGACTATCGTGAACTAAACAAATTGACGGTTAAGAACCGATATCCTCTTTCACGCATCGATGACCTCTTTGATCAACTACAAGGATCTCGTGTATATTCGAAAATCGATCTTCGCTCGGGGTATCATCAACTAAGGGTTAAAGGGGAAGATGTCTCCAAAACCGCCTTCCGAACTCGCTATGGTAGCTACGAATTCCTTGTCATGCTATTTGGTCTCACTAATGCACCGGCGGTGTTCATGGATCTTATGAACCGCGTGTGCAAGCCGTACCTCGACAAATTCGTTATTGTGTTCATCGATGACATCTTGGTCTATTCTAAAAGCGAAGAAGAACATGAACAACATCTCCGACTCGTGCTCGAACTCCTTAGACAAGAACGACTCTATGCCAAATTCTTCAAGTGTGAATTCTGGTTAAAGGAAGTTCAATTTCTCGGTCATATCGTAAGCGACCAAGGTATTAAGGTCGATCCCGCTAAAATCGAAGCCATTAGCAAATGGGAAACTCCTACTACTCCTACTCACATTCGTCAATTCTTAGGCCTCACCGAGTATTATCGTAGGTTCATTGAAAATTTCTCTAGGGAAGGAAATTCATTTGGTCGACCGAACAAGAATTCACGTTTCAAATCTTGAAGACAAAGCTAACCACCGCTCCTATCTTGTCACTTCCCGAAGGCAATAATGATTTTGTTGTATATTGCGATGCCTCGAAACATGGTTTTGGGTGTGTATTAATGCAATGAAAGAAAGTCATTGCTTATGCCTCCCGACAACTAAAAATTCATGAACGGAACTGCACGACACATGATCTCGAACTCGGAGCCGTTGTCTTTGCACTCAAAATGTGGAGACACTACCTTTATGGAACCAAGAGTACTATCTTCACCGATCACAAAAGCCTTCAACACATCTTCGATCAAAGGCAACTAAACATGTGGATTGAAACTTTGAACGATTACGATTGTGAGCTTCGTTACCATCCCGGGAAGGCAAATGTAGTAGACGATGCTTTAAGTCGAAAAGAAAGAGCGGTGCCTCTTTGTGTCCGAGCCTTAAACATCACCATCCACACCAATCTCAATAACCAAATTCGGGTAGCCCAAGATGAAGCTCTTAAGGATGGAAACATATCTCATGAACGCTTGAACATCCTCACCTCACGATTCGAAGTTAAGGAGACCGGACTCTGATATTTCGCCGGAAGAATTTGGGTGCCTAGTTACGGGGACTTATGAAGCCTTATTTTAGACGAAGCCCATAAGTCAAGATATTCGATTCACCCCGGAGCCAATAAGATGTACCACGACCTTAAAGAACAATATTGGTAGCCGAACATTAAAAGGGACGTTGCTACTTATGTTGGAATGTGCCTAACTTGCTCCAAAGTCAAAGCCGGACATCAAAGGCCGTCCGGACTACTTCAACAACCCGAAATTCCGCAATGGAAGTGGGAAGGGATAACAATGGATTTTATCATCAAACTACCAAAGACGGTGGGCAGTTATGATACTATTTGGGTTATTGTTGACCGACTCACCAAGTCCGCACACTTCCTAGCCATGAAGGAAACCGACAAAATGGAAAAACTTGCACAACTTTACATTAAAGAGATCGTAGCCCGTCACGGTGTACCTTTATCGATTATTTCGGACCGAGATGGCCGTTTTGTTTCTAGATTTTGGCGTACCTTACAAGAAGCGTTGGGAACGCGTTTAGACATGAGCACCGCATATCATCCATAAACTGACGGACAAAGCGAACGCACAATTCAAACCTTGGAAGACATGCTACGAGCTTGTGTTATCGATTTCGGAAAAGCTTGGGACAAGCACTTGCCTCTCGCCGAATTCTCTTACAACAATAGTTACCACGCGAGTATCAACGCCACACCTTTCGAAGCTTTATATGGCCGAAAATGTCGTTCTCCTCTTTGTTGGGCCGAAGTAGGGGACACACAAATCACCGGACCCGAACTCATTCATGAAACAACCGAGAAGATCGTTCAAATCCGAGATAGGCTTAGGACGGCCCGAAGTTGTCAAAAGAGCTATACCGACACTAGACGCAACGACCTCGAATTCCAAGTCGGTGATCGCGTAATGTTAAAAGTCGCACCTTGGAAAGGTGTAATCCGTTTCGGGAAACGCGGGAAGCTAAATCCGCGATATATTGGTCCTTTCAAAATTTTGGAGCGTGTTGGAACCATTGCTTATCGTTTAGATCTTCCGCCTCAACTGAGCTCCGTTCATCCTACTTTCCATGTGTCAAATTTAAAGAAGTGTTTTGGCGAACCCAAGCTCGTCATTCCTCTCAAAGAGCTTACTATTGATGACATACTTCATTTTGTGGAGGAACCGGTTGAGATTGTGGACCACTCCGTCAAAACGCTAAAACAAAGCCGAATTCCAATTGTCAAGGTCCGTTGGAACGCCAAAAGGGGACCCGAGTTTACTTGGGAAAGACAAGATCAAATGCAAAGGAAGTATCCTCATTTATTCGTGGATTCGGAAACGCAAGATCCCGAGGAAGAAACAACGACTACTACGCCTACTTTAAATTTCGGGACGAAATTTCTTTTAAGGAGTAGGTAATGTAACATCCCGCCTTTTTCCGTTTACCTTCCGTTATACTATTTTAAAGTCCGTTATATAATCATAACATCCTCCGTTAATACGCGTTTTAAAATATCTCGTTTAGGTAATTCACGCACCCGATTCAAACTCGAGGGACTAGACTTGCCAAATGACCAAAGATGTTACTAGGTAAAATGGTCAAACCATCATCCCTTCCACTCATTCACCTCCTCACTCTTTTACTACTTCCACTTTATTCTCTCAAACACCAAATCAAAGATTCATCATCTATTCAAGATCTAGCAAGCATCAATTCAAACAAATTACATATTCGGAATCCTTGCATCTTCCTCTTCAAATCCATACCAATCTCATTGCATTTGGGTAACTTTCTAAAAACACTAGATTTTGTGTTCTTGATGTTTTCACTTATAAAAGTGTTAATTAGTGTCTATGGCTCAAGTCTAACATGAGTATATGATTTATATGCTCGATCTTGTTATTTTAAGTAACTAGCTTAAACTTGAAATGGGTGTGCTTGATCTTGAGATTTGGTTGCCTAAATGTTGTTAGATGTTAAAATTGCATGTATTAAATGTGTTACTAATATCACTAGCTTCAATTTGGTATGTAGGTTGACATGAATAGCTTCATAAACATAATTGTTAAATTTGTGATTTTGAGTTAGGGTTTGATAGAAGTAAAATGAACTTTTGATGCATTGAATGCTTTGCAATGTTGTTTGTAAGTGTTTAGTTGTATTGTATGTGTAATTACCTACGAAACGGCGTATCATATGTGTGCATTTAATTCCCGAATCATCAATATGCATTTATGAACTTGAAGCATTTATGATGAGCATTAATTGATCATTCAATTTGGAAATTTGATTATTGTAAATGATGATTTTGGTTGATGAAATGTGTTTAGTTGCATTCCTCGTTAAATTACCTTTCCAACGATGTATGGTATACGTTTTAAGTGTTTACGGTTTGCGATTTGTGCTTAATTGAAGTTTGGTTGAGACTTGAACAATTGAAACTGGCCAGGTACCAGTTCACGTTGATTGCCACGGCGCGGCACTCCTTGGTCGCGGCGCGACATTAGGCGTGGCCAGGGACTGACCAGCTTTACAATTTTACAAAAAATGTTTGCTATGCTACGCACATCCGATTCACATGTAACTTGTTATAACATGCTTATATATAATTAAAAACCTCAGAAAAATAGTTCGGGACCGACCCGAACGTGTTGACTTTTTCGTTGACTTTGACTTGACCAAAGTTGACTTTTGTCCAAACTTAACCAATACTCGTTTAAACCATTCTAATCTTCTTGCATACTTGATTCTTACATGAAACTTGACAACTTGATTCACATGCTTTATAATCGAGTCGTAATGAGCCATATGACTAATTGAACACTTTGACCAACCGTGTTTACCGATATTGATACGAACCTATTTGTCTAGGTCAAGACTAGCATTCGTTCTTGCACACGTTACTTTGTGAAGCTCAATTTACTATTCGTGCAACCAAGGTGAGATCATAGTCCCACCTTTTCAACAACTTTTACTTTTAAACTATGGGATGAGAAACATATACGTATCATACTTTTATGCTTTGAACACAAGTACAAAAACAAACATTCCACAGCGAGTTAGAACAAAAAGCCTCAATTCAATTATCATTAGTTACACTTGCGGGGTGTAAACGTGAACTTATGTTATGTGATCACATTGGGCTTGACGAGCCCTCATTCGGACGGTTCGCTACCGTTAGCGGATGAAATATATTTTCGAGTATAGTGTATGTTCTAACACTACGTAACATGATACAAAACAGTTAAGTTTTGATAATTGGGTGCTCGCGAACATACTTTTGGAATATAAACGATCTTGATAATCAACTATATTAAATCTTGTGGTTCAAAAACAACGTTACTAATACACCTATGATTTCACCAACGTTTTTCGTTGACAGTTTTCTATATGTTTTCTCAGGTCCTTGAACGCTAGGTGATACATGCTTCCGCACATTATTTTTGATACTTGTTTGGATGTCGAGTATACATGCATACGTGGAGCGTCTTTTGACTTAACTTAATTTGTGTCGCATAGGTTTCAATTGTACTTAAAACGTTGTAACATGTTTGGTCGTTGAACTACTTTGTAAACTTTGAAACATCTTCATAATTGAAATGAATTCGACATATTTTGGTCAAACGTTGTTTTAAAGACTTATGACCACGTAACGGGACCTAAGTAGAAGGCGCCGTCAATGACGATTTTGTCGGGTCACTACAAATATGACACTGTCATTTCCAAGAAACATAGAGCATGTCACATCACAATCATTCAGACATCATAGTCATTTAATGAGAATTCATACTTTTTCTCTCTAGGTATTCTCTCACTATTCAACTCAGTAACTCGCTCACTTGGTCCATATCCGAGTTGAATACATTCAGATTGGTTGTACGCCACCCCTTTGAGATCTTCATCTCTAACAGGGTTATTCACGGTAACCTAACCGGAGAGCAAATAATCAATCGCCAAACATTCGCCCACTCTTTTACATTCAAGTCTATAATTGGATACAGCTTCTCAAACCAGCTACGAAAATACCTTGATCATTATTAGTGTAATTTTGTGTTATTATTATTGATGTAATAGTTTTATACATCTTACCAATCTTTTTCCATATCAAGCTAAATTTAACTTCTAATTTATTTGATATATATCAATATATCAAAGTGAATTTCACGTGACAAAGATATAGTGGGATATGAATATGACTGACTGGTAAGTCTAGTTTTAACAATTTTTTAATTTTGGTCGTGAATATGACTGGTAAGTCTAGTTTTAACAAATCCATTCATCATCTATTAAAAAGACATGTCTATATATAGAATGTGATATTGGCTGACCATGATAATTATTTAATCTACAAATCTATTTCAGAATTTGAAGTAGTAAAAAAGTAAAAAGGACACATATTACTTATCTTCTTTGGTTTAACGTATGATTTATCTATGTAAGATCTACGTAACTATGCTATAATATATAGACCAATCAAGTAATATGCGGTTTTATTTTTTAAAACACGGGTAAACAAATAAACTTTTTATTACTACTGTATTTACACAACAACAACAAAACTCAATACCACATAAATGGTGTGGTGTATGGGGGAGGTGAGATGTAAACAATCTTTCCCCTCTCCGAGAATAAAGAAAAGTCATTTCTCCACCCAGAGTGAAAACACTCTCAAAAGTAGAGAAAGTCATCACTCTCTCTATTCGACGGATAGAGAGACTGCTTACGAGTGAACCTCCGGCCAATGGGTAGGAAAATTTTTTAAAAAAAATTAAAAATAAAATTGAGACCCCATAAAAACGGAATAAATGTTTTTTTACTCGTATGTAAGTTGACTAACAGGTTTATTTCTTAACTCTTTTCACCTTATGTTGTAGATACTGCTAGTGAGAGCACTATCCAATGGTCACCTGCAAGGTTTAAAAATTGGCCATGACAACCTTGTCATCACACATCTTCAATATGCGGACGATACAATTTTCTTTGGTGAGTGGAATAAAAGAAATGCCAAATATATTTCTAAACTCCTAAAATGTTTCGAAAACATTTCAGGCCTCAAAGTCAACTTTCGCAAAAGCAAACTTTATGGTATTGGAACATCCATCACTGAAACCGAACTAATGGCTAGTTTCATTAAATTCTCTGCGGGTTCTCCCCCGTTTTCTTACCTCGGCCTCCCTATTGGTGTACCCACAGCCCACGCATCTTCTTGGCAACCAATTGTTGAAAGATTCGACAAGAGACTCTCAGATTGGGCTGCCAAATCTATCTCCTTCGGGGGTCGCCTTACGATCATCAAATCCATTCTTAGTAGCATTCCGTTATACTACTTCTCATTATTCCACGCACCTACCGCTATACTTAAGGTTCTTGAAGCTAAAAGACGTAAATTTTTCTGGGGAGGTTCTTCAAATGATAACAAAATTAATTGGATTAAATGGGATCAGATTATCTTACCATACGAAAATGGGGGTTTAAACGTGGGGTCTCTTTTCGCTAAAAACATATCACTTCTTTGTAAATGGTGGTGGCGGTTCAAAAATGAACATAATGCTTTGTGGGTAAAAATTATAAAAAGTATTTATGGGCCGGGGGGGGGGGGGGGGGTTGGATACTAATGTTCTATGCAGGAATATTTCAGGTCGCACCATTTGGAAAGAGATTATTAAGGCGGGAAAAGCTGCGGACAAATTAGGAACTCACTTCACATCATCAATTTCAAAGCGCATCGGCAATGGCACATCGATTAGTTTCTGGCATGACATATGGATCGGATCCGAAAACCTCAAATCTCTTTTCCATAGACTATTCATGTTGGAATCTCAAAAAGAAGCAACTGTTGCTGACAGAATATCGTATGTTAATTCCAATTCAATTGGAATCTGGGATTGGTCCCGTCCACCCAGCGGCCGGGCATTGGACGAACTGATGGAACTCAATAATTTAATATCATCCGTGTGTATTACAGATCGCCCCGATGCATGGAAATTTTCCCTTGACGCCTCCGGCATATTCACTACATCATCATTATCAAATCTGATCAACGCACTCAAATACGGTGTTCATTCTCGAAACATAGCACTACCCCGCAACAAATTCGTTCCACAAAAGGTTTTCATATTTACATGGAGGGTCATACAGCTAAAGATACCTGTTAGAAGTGAACTAGATAAAAAAGGAATTGATTTACACACCATTCTATGCCCCTTATGCGACCATCATACCGAAACCATTGAACACGCGTTGATTACTTGCCCTAAGGTTTCTTCAATTTGGGCACAAATACTTGATTGGTGGAACCAAAATAACTCTTCAATTTCCGATATCAACGGGGCCATCATCTCCGATCAAGGTTTCCCACATAACGCCGTTGGATCCTATATATGGCAAGCTACTAAATGGATAGCGTGCTATATTATATGGAAACATAGAAACCTAAAAGTCTTCTCAAATAAAATGTGGAACCCTGCTATGCTTATCTCCGAAATTCAAACTCAAAGCTATAGCTGGATCTCAATCCGATCACGGAAGAAAAATCCTATTGAATGGCACCAATGGCTCCTGAACCCTTCTTTTTTCACGGCACCACCTCCAAATCGCATGGGAATTGGTTAATTCGACTCTACAAAAATCGGGTAGTGTCCGAAGTTCCTTGTTAGCTTATGTGGGTAGATTAAATGGGTTGGTGTTTTGTCAACTTTGTCGCCGCTTGATCGGTACGGTTGCATCCTCCTTCCTCGCTTGTCTCTTTCAAGTTCGTTCCCTCATTTTGCTAAGAAGGCTTCGTCGCTCCCGACTTTTACCTTATTGTTTTATATTCCAATATTTCCAACTGTTCCGATATTGTTCATCATGTATAGTTTGAATGTAGGGTCTTGTAACGATACTTTCCATATATTATAATAATACTTTTTGCTTTTCAAAAAAAAAAAAAAGATACTGCTAGTGAGAATTGAAATGAGACTTCTTTTTAAAAAATATCATAACATCAATCATTAATTGTGTCTGTTATTTTAAAAATAGTAGTCAAAGACCCGTGAATTCGCGGGATTTTTTAACAAAAAATTGTTATAGTAAAATCGAAACGGGGCTTGTATATGAGGATTGATTATTACACATTATATGAATGGTGACTAAAAGTTTATTTCTTGAAGACCCAATGTATTCAACGTACCCATGCACTCTTGTAAATCAGCAAATGTTTGAATCTGAAAAGTCAAACATGACATTCAAAATCCCATAACTTGATCGTTAAATTTCCCTACAATCATAATTTCAATTCATTCTGATCCATTTTCTTCAATACGGTCCATACCAAAATTACCATAACTTGAAATAACAAATCATAAATAGGTCACACCACTTCTAAGCACCTATGGTATAAGAATATGTGTTATAATTTTGCAAAAATAAGCACTTGCAAAAGATGCCAAAAAGAAACTAAAATGCATGAATACAATGTAAATCATTTAAATAAGAAAAAGGACAAATGGTAATCATAGTAAAATCTTACAGTAAAGGATACTAACCGATTTACCTGAAAATTCCGAGATGCCAAGTTTTCGGTATGCTTAGAACTTCTAACATCTTACTGTGCACAGATTGAATATGTTATTCAACTTATTCAACAAATTAGGAGTGATATACGGATTTTTTATGAGCAATCGTGAGCTTTTTAGGGAAGATCCGAATTAGGTCTCGATTTCATGAATGCGGCGGAACTTGAACCCGACTACAGAGGGGGTGAGTCTAAAAATTTAATAAATTTTTAATTGTCAGCAGGGGCAAACACTAAAAAAACTTTATTTTTTGAGAAAAAAAAAATTTTAGTGTAAATTTTTTTTCCCGTTAAATCCAGGGGACGGGCGGCCCCTTTGAAATACCTTATGTTCCGCCCTGCAGATTTTCATCGCTTCAATTTCGTATGATATGGCATGGTATAATGATTAAACGAATTAACGAAATTAGGTGATCTTTTGGGGGAAGATACGCTGTGAGCGATGGTTAAGGTTTGTGGTTGTATAATTGTAGAAGATAATTTTGAAGATAATATTTAGAGAAGATATATTAGAAAGAAGGTAACGCTCATGTAACGTCCTCCCAATAGGGTCTGGAAGGAACGTCACTAATATCAAAACATACCAACATATTATAATAAACGAGAACAATACTAAATGATGAATTTAAATTTAATGAGTACGCAGCGAAAAATGAAATGTTGTTACAATGACAGGAATAACAATATCGTAAATGTTCACATGCAGAAGTAATAAATGCGATATCTCTTGATCCTATGTCCAAGTAGCATCACATAAGCAGTAAGTATAAGATCTTGAATCAAACAGCACCTGAGACAAAACATGCTAAAGTGTCAACCAAAAAGGTTGAGTGAAGTTCATAGGTTTAACAAAAAGTTTGTCGTTGTTTTAGACCACAAGATTTAGTTTGTAAAGTTGATCTCCCGCAGGATCAAAAAGTTATGCCAATGCGTGATATTTAGACTAAACGTTCAAGTTTGCCCCATGACAAGTTGTGTCTGTCCTTGTCGGTTTAATTTCATTATTAAGTAATACAATGACTTGGTCAAATGTATCGGGGACGTTACTCCCGATAGGCCTATCCCCAATAATTAAGAATGCCGCATCAATTAAAAATATCACTGTAGGGACTTAGTCGGACATAGCCGGGTATAACATAGTTTAACAGTTTGGTACTTGTGTCTAAAGTGTAAAAAGTAAAAACAGCATGTGTCTCACCCCAAGTAAAAGTAAGTAAGTTTGCTAGCAATTAAAGAGGGGCTATGAATTCACCTTAGTAAGTAGAGAGAGTGTTATTCCTCGGAATAAAGAGTTGAACGAGTGAGCAGGAAAGTCAACCTATTGACATTTAAGAGTAGTTAAGTGTTTTGCCCATGTTTAAGTTTAAGTATGTGTTTAAGTATAGTTTGTTTTACTAAGTTTCTATTCCTAGTAAGTTACTATTTTTATAAAGTTTTCATTTTTAGAAAGTTTCTTATTTTACTAAGTTTCTATGACTAGAGAGTTTCTACTTTTATCAGTGTTTTCCATTTTAGGATACTTGTCGTATTAGATAAGCTTCCAATCACCCCTTTCCCTTCGAATGGCTAATTTAGATCTAGGGCTTGAGCCATAGGACCCTTTAAATCGGAAATCCAAACCCTCTGCCTAGAATCTCATAGAAACCATTCGTCAAGAAAGTTCGAAGATCTATACATCTCTAATACATATCCCAAAATGTTTTTATGTTACAATATAAGTAGTAGGTTATAGGTGCTAGTAATAGTAATAGTGTATACATATTATTTATTTTATTTTTAATTGCATATAATTTATAACATTATTTATATATTTCGGTAAAAATAATAACTGAAGTAAAAAGTAAAAAGTAAAAAGTAAAAAGTAAAAAGTGAAAAGTAAAAAAAGTGAAAAGTAAGAAAAGAATACTTACTAGTAGTAATTCTTTAAAGAGAGAATGAGAGAAATTTTGGTGTGAGTTTGAATGAGAAATGAGAGGTATTTATACTTGAAAAAATTAGGTAAAAAGAATAAAATAATTAAAAGAAAAAGAAATATTTAATTCTTAATGGGATTTTAAAATTAAAAAGTATTAAATGTTAGGTCATGGGATAATGCACAAAATAAAATAATAAAAGTAGTTTTTCTATTAAAATTTTTAATTAAAAAGTAATTTATTTATTTATTTATTTTTTATTTATTTTTTATTTATTTTAAGGATTTTTTTTATGTAAATAAACAAATTTATTTAATATTTTTCCAAGAATATTTGTCAATAATATTTATTTTTATTTTTATTTTTATTTTTGTTTTATTTAATTAATAAATACAAATTTTGCATAAAAATAATAAATAATTCGGTATTTTGTATTTTTAATAATAATTATGATTTTAATTATTAAACTATAGTTTTAGTAAGTTTGTAAATATTATTACATTTATATATAATTGGATTTATTATATAGTTAAATATATAATACATTAACTAAATAATAAAAGTGATACAAAGTTTATATACTTAGTTAAATTATGTCAAATTATATAAATTAATAATATATTATTTATTTAAGCGTACATTGTTGACTAAAAATTACTATTCGGTCAATATTTAATTGTATATAACAACCCTTAATACATATAGTCAGACATATAACCCTAGGGTTAATTCAGTAATTTAGAAGTCGAAAAGTGAGGGTTGTTACAGTACCTCCCCGTTAATAAAAACTTCGTCCCGAAGTTTTAGGTAGACTTCTCGGATGCATCAGCGGTTGAGAAGAGATGGGGATATTTCTGTTTCATTTGGTCTTCACGTTCCCAGGTATGTTCGGGGCCTTGCGTGTTTTCCAAAGGATAGAATATTGTTTTGTTTCAAGCGTTTAAGTCATACAAACCATAATCTCTATAGGTTCTTCTACGAAGTACATTTTATCATTAATGCAGAGATCATTCAAAATGATGATGTTATGCAAGTCATTTCAGTAAATTGAATACATGAAATGTGTTATGAATAATATTGAGCTCATTTAAAACCTTGAGCGTTTATGCTGCAATATTAGGGCAGACAAAACAGAGAGGAGTTCATGAAAATCATAGTCATGAAATTTGATAGAGATCGTCATTCTTTACAACAAGAATGATGAATTAAAGTTTTATCGACATTAAATAATATGGATAAAGTAATTCGATTATAGAAAGAGTATGAACGAAGCTATCGCAAAAGAGTAAATGAGAAAATTAAATGTTCGCCTTAACTTTTGACGTAGTTACGATTGATTTTCGGATTTCAAGGAATTAAAGAAATCTTCAAAATCTTTATAAGATTTGATTCTCCGGTAATTACGGATATTAGGATTTTCTTTAATTAAATGCGGTGAATTGCCTCGATTGCTGTGTCTGGAATTTTTGCTATAAATTAGCTTCTTCCGTTTCATTATCTTCACCACTTCTATACTTTCTTTCTCAATTCATACTTCCAAAAGTTTTGTTAATATGCTCAAATCAGTTCTTGTTCTTGACATTATATTGGTTATCGCCACAATCTTCCTTCTTTTCCAACTCCCACCAGAGGAGTCTGTTTACTTCTACTATGCTTTAGGATTTATTGTGTTTTTAGTTCTCCCGTGTCTTTATATTGCTATACGCATTGATATACACGGTTTGTAATTTCAGTGTCGTTATCGGGCTTTATATTTTCCCTTATATGTCGAAGCTTCATGCTTTTGTAAAGCAAGTAACGGTCCAGAATTCATAGGTATGAAGTTTCGAATGACCATGATATTCAAAGCAGAAGGAAAGGTAATAGCACGATTTGATTTGTCATATTACCAGAATATCTGGAAAAGACCGAATCATCAAGAAAATATGTTCTTGATATGTTTAGAGATTTAAGTAGAATGCAAGAGTCGTGTAACATGGCAAATGATGATTATAAAGTCTATGAATTATCATCTTCCATTAAAAATTTAGCATGACTTACTGTAATATAATCACGTTGGCCTGACGTCTTTATATTATACTAACTCATGCTTCAATTCCCAACACTACTTCAAATCATTCATAATTTAAACTATAGAAACTAAAACAGTTTCCTTTATGATGTGATAAAGATATCGCAAGGAGACAATTAATTGCAGTCAAGATTCGTTATGAAGATATCTTCAGAAATATAGAGGATATTTATAACAAAGAATACGATGATATCTTAGAATTTCTAAGATCCAATGACGAGGAAAATTATTTTGTTTCCTCTGCATTTAATGCTACCATATCTGAATCATTGGTTATTAATTCGAGATGGTTTCAAGAAATTTTATTTTTAGATGATTAAACGCTGATTGTAATCGTCAACGGATCTAATGGTTAACGAATAGGCTTTGTTGATGATAATTTCGGTGGTTTGATGTGATAATTCATCATAGAATACGAATGAATATAATTCATGAATGTAGTAATCTTTAGGAAGATAACACATGCTAAAGCTTTACTTGAATTCCGATATGTTAATTTCAGAATGTGTAATTAAATTTGTATGAAAATGATTGTGTATCACAGTGAAGGTAGTGAGTATAATTAATGATTTATGAATCGAAATTGAAGAATGTACAGTGTATTAATGTGAGATGCAAATATTTCTCAGGTATTACCTACCCGTTAAAATATTTTCACAATTATCAGTTTGTACAATAGAATTTACAATCTTTGTGAAGATATACATTCATATATGTATTCTTCAGATGTAATCATGGATTTAATGAGTTAATATATATTAAACTCATCTGATTTGCGGTTTGGAACGAGAGTAAATAATCTCCAAAACCTTAGAGATTTCATAATTGTCGTGAAATATTTCGCTAATGAAGTTTTGAATCAATACATTCATCGTTACACTTGATTTATTATGAAATGGAGTTTATTGTGCTGAAGCAGTGATTAACAATTGTTAAGTCATTAACGAAGGGTGTACATCATAGCATATTAGTTATATGAATTAACCAAGTAGTACATACTAGTTGAAATTCACACGTAATTGCTTAGTACGACAAGATTTATTATTGTTCCAAATCATATATGTATACAAGGTATACATATAATTCTTCACGAAGAATGAGTCAATACATCTTAACTCATTATTACTAATATTCCTTGGTATCTGTGGGGCGTATCATGCTGATGTTTGAGGTACTAAGTGTGATGTTGAGGCGTGGAATGTGGATGTTGTTGTTGATGAAGCTGATGTTGTTGGTGGTGATGTTGATGGTACTGTTGGTACTGGTGGTGATGCTGGTCATGTTGCTGGCGCTGCTGCTGGTGTTCGTAGATTTCGCACCAGATTTTCCAGAGCCACTACTCGAGCGCGAAGCTCGTTGACTTCTTCTACTATTCCGGGATGATTGGCGGTTGGAACAAGGGGGTGAATAAGATCTAAAATCTTCGATATTATATATTCGTGACGGGATACCCTGGAAAGAAGAGAGAAAATGGTGTTTCGGACTGCTTCGCCGGTAAGCGCTTCAGGTTCTTCGCCAAGAGGTGAATTCGGTTGGTGGAAGGGATCACCTTCTTCTTGTCTCCATTGATTGAGTCGGCTACGAACCCATCCCCAATTCATCCAGAATAGATGATGGCTAATTGGTTCGTTTGTTCCGGTTACGCTGTCGTTGGAGCTCGAAGAGTTCGAGAAATCCATATTATGTATTTGGGATAGGGTTTGATATGAAATGGGTATTAAATACTGAATGATATATTCGTCTCCTTGAATACGTATTTATAGCAAAAAATTTCCATAATTTACGGAGGAAATTTAGGAAAAGTGGTAGACAAAGTCTATTGGGATAGATATGATAAGATATGATAAGATTTGATGTGTCCTCCATTTATATAATAATGGTGGTATGGCGTGTTGAGATTTGTAACCAGATATTGATAAAAGAATTTCAATTCGTATACTGTGATAATCCATTGATATTTTCTGGTTCGCAAACCGATGCATAAAGGCATAAGATACGTGACTGTTTGGAGTAGTAGCAGGAGGTTGTGGATGAACCATTATCTTCAATAACATATAGAAGTTTGATAAATCTGATAGGTCATAAGTTTGAAAAAATTTTAAGTGGAATAAAGATGAATATGATATAAACGAAACACTTTATTTTAAGAACGAGGCTTTAAACAAGCCTTCTTATTACACGATTCGGGGATAGAAATAGTTTAAGGCCTAGCTTTTAAATAGATAGAAAATAGGAAAAATGACTAGGAAATATTAAGATTGAAGTAGTCTTCATATTTCTTCTTCTCGTCCTCCACCTTCTTCATAAACTCATCAACTTTCTCGTTCCTCGCCTTTTGTTTCTCATGCAGGAACTCGAGATTATCATAAAGGTTAGAAACTTCATTGTTGATTACATGGTACTTGTGGTCCCTTATAGAAAGTTGATTATTCACGCGGTTTTCCTCCATCTTCAATCTAAGGTCAACATCTTCTCTTAGGCAAGAGAGAGATTGCTTCCTCCATCGGGTATTTCTATCACCTTCATACTTCACCAACTTTATCTCTTTCTTTAGTTCAGCATTTTCCTCCATGAGCTTCTTGATCGCTAGGTCTTTTTCCTTCATTTGAAAATCGATCCTTGCAATATGGCAAATTAGGTCATCGGTAGTTTTTCGCAGATTCATGAGCTCGTATTTGGCATCAACTTCATCGTAGAAAGGAGATCGGGATCTTTTCTTTGACGGCCCAGTTTCTTCAAAACATTTCCTCTTGTCTTTATTCCTCGGGGTTGGATAGTATTCAGGAGACCCATGTAACTTTAGAGTAGTATTTGGGCTATAATTTGGTGAGGGATGACCACCAAAGCCATACGGTGGACTTTGGACTGGTCTTTCTGTGGAAGACCTTTCAGTATCTTTTTCGGTTGGCTTAAAAAGATTCATTTTGGTCGTTTGATGATAATTAGACATCCTAACATTAGGAAGGATATTTTGATTAGAATCTTTAAGTCAAGTTTATTAAAGCATAATCGTTAAGATTATGGGCAATCCTAAGTGCTTTAATTCTAAGGCAGGAAAGGTTATATTTTCCTAGATTGCTAAGGCACCCTAGCTAACAAGTAAGGCACACATAAAAATGTAATCCTGGTTCTCTATAACAGCCTAGTTATGCTCTGATACCAATCTGTAACGTCCTCCCAATAGGTGTAGCGACCCGACCAAAATCGTCATTGACGGCGCCGCTAACTGAGGTCCCGTTATGTGGTCGTAGTCCCTATATGAGACTCGTTTGACCAAAATTATGTCGCATTCATTTGAAAAGTACAAGACTTGCAAAGTTTAGTTTATCAAGCGGATCGACAACAAGTTTTAGTTTACAAAAGTTATAAAGTACGAATGAAATATTTAGCGACATAATTAGTTTAAATCACAGTTGCTATAAATAGCGTAAATATGTAGACCAAGGTTTAAATCCAAAAGTGCTATCCCTAGCGTATGCATGCATGGTTGACTCCAATCAAGAAATCAAAGAGTGCGGAAGCATGTATCAAGTAGCCAAGTATGAACCTGAGAAAACATGTAGAAAACTGTCAACGCAAAAACGTTGGTGAAATCATAGGTTTAAGTAAGTAAGTGAGTAAAAGTAAAGTAAGTCGAACCACAAGATTTGCAAAGTTGAATAATAGTACATTCTAAAAGTTAATATTCACGAGCACCCAATTATCAAAGCTTAACATTCCGTCCGTTGAATACCCCATAAATTAGTGCTAGAACAACACTGTTTCCCGAAAATATATTTCATCCGTAGACGGTAGCGAACCGTCAAAGATGAGGGTTGTCAAACCCATATGGCCATATAACATAAGTTCTCGCTTACACCATCTGATGTAACTAATGATAATCGGATTGAGGATTTTCGTTCTAAACTCGTATGTAGAATGTTTGTTTTCCCGTTCTTGTGTTCACTTAGTTCAAAAGAATCGTTTATGTTTTCTCATCCCAAAAGTAAGTTCAAAAGAGTAAAAAGTGGGACTATGATCTCACCTCGAGTGGACGAGTATAAAAGTACTTCACAAAGTAAACGTGTGCATGAAAGTTGCTTAGCCTTGACCTAAACAAGTAAGTTGTATCAATTAACCGGTTACGACACAAGGTCGGGCGAAATGTGTTCAATTAGTCCTATGGCTCGTTACGACTCGATTAAATATAGCATGTGAATCACGTTGCCAAGTTTCATGCGAGAATCAAGTATAAAAGCATGTTAGAACGATTGCAAAAAAGTTTGGTTAAGTTTGACTAAAAGTCAAACTTGGTCAAAGTCAACGAAAAGTCAACATGTTCGGGTCGGGTCCCGGACTATTTTTCTATGCTAATTATTCATATACAAGTATATTAGAACAAGTTTCATGTGAATCGGAGGTCGATAGCTAGTCAAACATTTCACGTGAAAAGGGACATAATGAGCAGAATCTGGCCAGACCCATTTGCGCGCCGCGCGGGGTGAGGTGCGCGCCGCGCACCATGCTGTTCAGCTATTTTCTGCAGTTTTCAACTTATGCACGAATCCAACTTCAAAAATTCCTAACTCACAAACCGCAAATCTCCTAAACATGTATCTTATATCGTTGGAAAGGTATTTTAACAAGGAATACAACTAAACACTTTTCATAGATCATAACCGACAATTTCCAAATCGAAAACATCATCAAAGTTCATCATTTTCAACCAAAAATCAAAGAAACGCATTTTATGATTCGGGAACTTTTAACATACAAATGATATGACGTTTTGAAGGTAATAACGCATACATTGCAACTAGACGCATATTCCAAGTTTCAATAAACATTTACTACGTCAAAATCACTAGCCACGTTATCGTTTCAAAATCAATTTCGACACAAATGAGACTTATGATTCACTAATCAAACGCTAGCATACATCACACCATTTCGAAGCTATTTACGCATACAATTTAACTAGTTAACTAGCATACATTCAAACAAGTGTCTCAACTAGCATTCAACCGCATCAAGTTCCTACCAAAACGATAATCGATTCACCAAAAACACATTTCATGTTATTGAGCTAGTTTTTCATCATCCAACATATCAAAACGAAGCTAATGAAGTAACTAACACTTTTAACACATACACTTTATCTTATAACATCATTTGAGCAACCAAAACTCAAGATTAAGCTAGACCCATTTGGGTGTTCATGTCATATTTTCAAAACACGAAGAACGAGCATACAAATTACATACACGACATCCCTACGAGCCATAGACACTAATTAACCACTTGACAAGTCTAAAAACGAATTTAACAAGTTAGGGTTTCATGAGAAATTCTTACCCCATGCCATGAGACTAGTATCAAATCGAAGAGGATGAAACGAGGATTCCAAAAGTACAATTTGTTTTGATGTTTGATTCCTTGCTTGAATTTGGATGATGATTGAAGATGATGAAGAATTTAGGATGGGAGTTTTTGGTTGAGAGAAAAGAAGAAAGAAAAAGAAATTAAATGTGGAGGATGGTAGAGAAGTAGTTGACTTAGTCAACTACTAGTGAGTAGTTTGGCCATTTGGTAAAAATGGTCCCTCAATTTTAAGCCGGGTGCGTAATTTAACCAAACGAGATATTTTAAAACGCTAGAGTAAACGAGTGGTGTTAAAATTGAATAGCGGAAATATTATGAACGTTAGTCAACGGAAACTACGAATTTAAATAACGAAAGATATTATAAAAAAAAAGAAGACGGTGTTAAAATAAATTTAACGGAAAAAACGCGGGATGTTACATTATCCACACCTCAAAAGAAATTTCGTCCCGAAATTTAGTTGGAAGTAGTAGTTGTTGAATCTTCATCGAGGTCTTGTGTTGCCGATTCTACGAGTGAGGGAAGGTACGTCCTTGGGTATTTCAACGAACCTGAAGGTCGGGGTCGTATGTTGTTTTAAGGTTTGGTTCCATGATTTTATGGTTTCCGGTCCTCCTAGGAAGTGAGGTTTATCGTCGATAGTGAGTTCATCAAAGAAGATAACAAGTTCTCATTTCGCAAAACACGTATTTGAGTTGATACATCGAATGTAGGATAACGGAGACCCAAAATGAGTCGGAAAAGTCTAAACGGCTAGCGACGGGTCCAAAACGCCCCAAGAATTTAAAGGATCGAAATATAGCGGATTTAGCTTCCTACGTTTCCCGAAACGGATTGCACCTTTCCAAGGTGCGACTCTTAACGTGACGCGGTTTCCCACGTGGAATTTGAAATGTTTACGTCTAAATCGGCGTAGCTCATTTGGCGACAACGAGTCGTGTTGGGTCTTTCTTGGATATGGATAAGTTTTCTCGGTCGCTCATGCATAATCCCGGTCCCGGTGAATTGGTCATCGTTTACTTGGTTCGACAAAAGGAGAATGACGTTTCCGGTCATATAAGGTTTCGAAGGCGTGGCGTCAATACTCGAATGAAAATTTTGTAGTAAGAGAGTTTGATTAAAGGCAAAGACGTTTCTCAAGAAAATTTGAAGTTGGTAATACAAATTCGTATTATGGTTTTCAAGACTTAAATCGTATGTTTGTTCGGTCCGTCGGGTTGTGGATGGTACGCGGTACTCATGTCTAAACGGGGTCCCGAGGCTTTTTGTAAGTCTAGAAATGAAACGAGGATCTCGATCCGAAACGAAGTACATTCCGTAAGGTGTATTTGAACAAGTTTGTTAGGACTTGAAAACGTTAGTTGGAACAAGTTTCTCAAGAAATTCACGTCGCGGGAGATTTATCGGTTTCCAAATACGTTCGTCGGGACAAATTTCTTATCGGTTTTTGAAAGAAAAACGTTCGTCGGAACTATTCACCCTCGAGGTGAATACTAGTATCACGTGGAGAGTCCCTCCCTCCATTGAAAGTTTAGAATAAAGATTTCCTGAACCGGAAGTACGAGTGTGGTGAGAGAGAAGTTTCCGCCTCAGTGCGAGCATAACGAGTAAATTGTAATTAGTCAATAAGACTGTGCGAGGACGAGCTAGTATACACGTGTAACATACGGTTGAAGCCGAGAGGAATCGGTAATTCATTCGGAAGCATAAATACAGTTCGATAAAAGTCGAAGGTGTGTCCCCGGTATGGTTGTTATCAATATTCTCGGAGTTTTCAGATGTCCAAACATGAAAGGATGAAGTCATGTACATGGCACATGGTGGTGTTTAGGTTGATCGAGTCTAACCACCATCACGTGTCACTAGAACTTTGGTATGTCTTACCGTAATATAACTACGTTGATCGAGTGTAGTTATATTACGCTAACTCATACTTCCATTCCCACATCACTCCATAGTTTCAAGTTCGTGTCATCGCGAAAATCTAAAATGAACAAAATGTAACGACGTCTCAAACGTGACTCGTATTAAATCGAAAGAGTTTCTACAACTCTAAAGAAGCGTTTCCCCGTGGGAAGTGTATAAATGATTGTTCACGTCAAATCGGTTCGATTCAGACAATAATGTATTTAGGTACGAAAAGAGTAACGAGTCATGATAACGAGTAGTACGCAACCGTAGCGATAAACAGTGATGACGATACTCATCTAGAGTAGTGACGGTGACTTTACAATACTCATGAATAGTAAGATGAGACGGGGTGAATAACAACCATGGAGTCAGAGTTCCCGAACCAAGGTGGCAGAATACGAGCTCGTATAGCGACCCGACCAAAATCGTCATTGACGGCGCCGCTAACTGAGGTCCCGTTACGTGGTCGTAGTCCCTATATGAGACTCGTATGATGAAGGTTGGGTACCATTAAAAAATTTTCCTAAGAATGATTCAAGTATAATGCACAGGTAGTCAAGTAAGTGCTGTCTATAGCAAATGTATGTCAGAATGCAATGGCTAACTATCCGGTTGTAGTCTAGACTCACTAATGCGTCCTAACGACTCTGTCAGACACACTAATGCACGCCCTAGTTCCCTACAACCAACGCTCTGATACCATCTGTAGCGACCCGACCAAAATCGTCATTGACGGCGCCGCTAACTGAGGTCCCGTTACGTGGTCGTAGTCCCTATATGAGACTCGTTTGACCAAAATTATGTCGCATTCATTTGAAAAGTACAAGACTTGCAAAGTTTAGTTTATCAAGCGGATCGACAACAAGTTTAAGTTTACAAAAGTTATAAAGTACGAATGAAATATTTAGCGACATAATTAGTTTAAATCACAGTTGCTATAAATAGCGTAAATATGTAGACCAAGGTTTAAATCCAAAAGTGCTATCCCTAGCGTATGCATGCATGGTTGACTCCAATCAAGAAATCAAAGAGTGCGGAAGCATGTATCAAGTAGCCAAGTATGAACCTGAGAAAACATGTAGAAAACTGTCAACGCAAAAACGTTGGTGAAATCATAGGTTTAAGTAAGTAAGTGAGTAAAAGTAAAGTAAGTCGAACCACAAGATTTGCAAAGTTGAATAATAGTACATTCTAAAAGTTAATATTCACGAGCACCCAATTATCAAAGCTTAACATTCCGTCCGTTGAATACCCCATAAATTAGTGCTAGAACAACACTGTTTCCCGAAAATATATTTCATCCGTAGACGGTAGCGAACCGTCAAAGATGAGGGTTGTCAAACCCATATGGCCATATAACATAAGTTCTCGCTTACACCATCTGATGTAACTAATGATAATCGGATTGAGGATTTTCGTTCTAAACTCGTATGTAGAATGTTTGTTTTCCCGTTCTTGTGTTCACTTAGTTCAAAAGAATCGTTTATGTTTTCTCATCCCAAAAGTAAGTTCAAAAGAGTAAAAAGTGGGACTATGATCTCACCTCGAGTGGACGAGTATAAAAGTACTTCACAAAGTAAACGTGTGCATGAAAGTTGCTTAGCCTTGACCTAAACAAGTAAGTTGTATCAATTAACCGGTTACGACACAAGGTCGGGCGAAATGTGTTCAATTAGTCCTATGGCTCGTTACGACTCGATTAAATATAGCATGTGAATTACGTTGCCAAGTTTCATGCGAGAATCAAGTATAAAAGCATGTTAGAACGATTGCATAAAAGTTTGGTTAAGTTTGACTAAAAGTCAAACTTGGTCAAAGTCAACGAAAAGTCAACATGTTCGGGTCGGGTCCCGGACTATTTTTCTATGCTAATTATTCATATACAAGTATATTAGAACAAGTTTCATGTGAATCGGAGGTCGATAGCTAGTCAAACATTTCACGTGAAAAGGGACATAATGAGCAGAATCTGGCCAGACCCATTTGCGCGCCGCGCGGGGTGAGGTGCGCGCCGCGCACCATGCTCTTCAGCTATTTTCTGCAGTTTTCAACTTATGCACGAATCCAACTTCAAAAATTCCTAACTCACAAACCGCAAATCTCCTAAACATGTATCTTATATCGTTGGAAAGGTATTTTAACAAGGAATACAACTAAACACTTTTCATAGATCATAACCGACAATTTCCAAATCGAAAACATCATCAAAGTTCATCATTTTCAACCAAAAATCAAAGAAACACATTTTATGATTCGGGAACTTTTAACATACAAATGATATGACGTTTTGAAGGTAATAACGCATACATTGCAACTAGACGCATATTCCAAGTTTCAATAAACATTTACTACGTCAAAATCACTAGCCACGTTATCGTTTCAAAATCAATTTAGACACAAATGAGACTTATGATTCACTAATCAAACGCTAGCATACATCACACCATTTCGAAGCTATTTACGCATACAATTTAACTAGTTAACTAGCATACATTCAAACAAGTATCTCAACTAGCATTCAACCGCATCAAGTTCCTACCAAAACGATAATCGATTCACCAAAAACACATTTCATGTTATTGAGCTAGTTTTTCATCATCCAACATATCAAAACGAAGCTAATGAAGTAACTAACACTTTTAACACATACACTTTATCTTATAACATCATTTGAGCAACCAAAACTCAAGATTAAGCTAGACCCATTTGGGTGTTCATGTCATATTTTCAAAACACGAAGAACGAGCATACAAATTACATACACGACATCCCTACGAGCCATAGACACTAATTAACCACTTGACAAGTCTAAAAACGAATTTAACAAGTTAGGGTTTCATGAGAAATTCTTACCCCATGCCATGAGACTAGTATCAAATCGAAGAGGATGAAACGAGGATTCCAAAAGTACAATTTGTTTTGATGTTTGATTCCTTGCTTGAATTTGGATGATGATTGAAGATGATGAAGAATTTAGGATGGGAGTTTTTGGTTGAGAGAAAAGAAGAAAGAAAAAGAAATTAAATGTGGATGATGGTAGAGAAGTAGTTGACTTAGTCAACTACTAGTGAGTAGTTTGGCCATTTGGTAAAAATGGTCCCTCAATTTTAAGCCGGGTGCGTAATTTAACCAAACGAGATATTTTAAAACGCTAGAGTAAACGAGTGGTGTTAAAATTGAATAGCGGAAATATTATGAACGTTAGTCAACGGAAACTACGAATTTAAATAACGAAAGATATTATAAAAAAAAAGAAGACGGTGTTAAAATAAATTTAACGGAAAAAACGCGGGATGTTACAATAGGGTCTGGAAGGAACGTCACTAATATCAAAACATACTAACATATTATAATAAACGAGAACAATACTAAATGATGAATTTAAATTTAATAAGTACGCAGCGGAAAATGAAATGTTGTTACAATGACAGGAATAACAATATCGTAAATGTTCACATGCAGAAGTAATAAATGCGATATCTCTTGATCCTATGTCCAAGTAGCATCACATAAGCAGTAAGTATAAGATCTTGAATCAAACAGCACCTGAGACAAAACATGCTAAAGTGTCAACCAAAAAGGTTGAGTGAAGTTCATAGGTTTAACAAAAAGTTTGTCGTTGTTTTAGACCACAAGATTTAGTTTGTAAAGTTGATCTCCCGCAGGATCAAAAAGTTATGCCAATGCGTGATATTTAGACTAAACGTTCAAGTTTGCCCCATGACAAGTTGTGTCTATCCTTGTCGGTTTAATTTCATTATTAAGTAATACAATAACTTGGTCAAATGTATCGGGGACGTTACTCCCGATAGGCCTATCCCCAATAATTAAGAATGCCGCAGCAATTAAAAATATCACTGTAGGGACTTAGTCGGACATAGCCGGGTATAGCATAGTTTAACAGTTTGGTACTTGTGTCTAAAGTGTAAAAAGTAAAAACAGCATGTGTCTCACCCCAAGTAAAAGTAAGTAAGTTTGCTAGCAATTAAAGAGGGGCTATGAATTCACCTTAGTAAGTAGAGAGAGTGTTATTCCTCGGAATAAACAGTTGAACGAGTGAGCAGGAAAGTCAACCTATTGACATTTAAGAGTAGTTAAGTGTTTTGCCCATGTTTAAGTTTAAGTATGTGTTTAAGTATAGTTTGTTTTACTAAGTTTCTATTCCTAGTAAGATACTATTTTTATAAAGTTTCCATTTTTAGAAAGTTTCTTATTTTACTAAGTTTCTATGACTAGAGAGTTTCTACTTTTATCAGTGTTTTCCATTTTAGGATACTTGTCGTATTAGATAAGCTTCCAATCACCCATTTCCCTTCGAATGGCTAATTTAGATCTAGGGGCTTGAGCCATAGGACCCTTTAAATCGGAAATCCAAACCCTCTGCCTAGAATCTCATAGAAACCATTCGTCAAGAAAGTTCGAAGATCTATACATTTCTAATACATATCTCAAAATGTTTTTATGTTACAATATAAGTAGTAGGTTATAGGTGCTAGTAATAGTAATAGTGTATACATGTTATTTATTTTATTTTTAATTGCATATAATTTATAACATTATTTACATATTTCGGTAAAAATAATAACCGAAGTAAAAAGTAAAAAGTAAAAAGTAAAAAGTAAAAAGTAAAAAAAATAAAAAGTAAGAAAAGAATACTTGCTAGTAGTAATTCTTCAAAGAGAGAATGAGAGAAATTTTGGTGTGAGTTTGAATGAGAAATGAGGGGTATTTATACTTGAAAAAATTAGGTAAAAAGAATAAAATAATTAAAAGAAAAAGAAATATTTAATTCTTAATGAGATTTTAAAATTAAAAAGTATTAAATGTTAGGTCATGGGATAATGCACAAAATAAAATAATAAAAGTAGTTTTTCCATTAAAATTTTTAATTAAAAAGTAATTTATTTATTTATTTATTTATTTATTTATTTTTTATTTATTTTAAGGATTTTTTTTATGTAAATAAACAAATTTATTTAATGTTTTTCCAAGAATATTTGTCAATAATATTTATTTTTATTTTTATTTTTATTTTTGTTTTATTTAATTAATAAATACAAATTTTGCATAAAAATAATAAATAATTCGGTATTTTGTATTTTTAATAATAATTATGATTTTAATTATTAAACTATAGTTTTAGTAAGTTTGTAAATATTATTACATTTATATATAATTGGATTTATTATATAGTTAAATATATAATACATTAACTAAATAATAAAAGTGATACAAAGTTTATATACTTAGTTAAATTATGTCAAATTATATAAATTAATAATATATTATTTATTTAAGCGTACATTGTTGACTAAAAATTTCTATTCGGTCAATATTTAATTGTATATAACAACCTTTAATACATATAGTCAGACATATAACCCTAGGGTTAATTCAGAAATTTAGAAGTCGAAAAGTGAGGGTTGTTACAGCTCAAATGACGCATTAGTCATATTTTCCAATAAAAATCAATTGTAAATATGGAATAGTATCAATTTAAATTGATGTTTGAATTATGATTGCAATTTTAATGGTAAAATGTTGGGCTACAGTTATGATTAGGATGTATTTTTCAAAGTTTGAAATTTGAATTCAACTATTAATTAATTGTTAAATGTAAATTATATAGTTAAGATGAGGTTATTAATGTCAATCTCATTGTAAGTGAAAAATGTATTACGTAATAATCTTTTCGAAAATCAATCCAACGGTTGTATTTATTTTTTTAGTGAGAATGGATGATCAAGATTAGTTTATTGAAAAATTTATTACTGATTTAAGCTTCTCTTTTAATAATAAGAGGGATATTTGACAAATACTACGATCATGTATATATACATATATATCTATAAATGTATATGGATATGTATGTATACGCTATCTATATGATTTTTTATGATTTAAGTTACCATTACGTAATTATTTTGTATTGTCAATGCGAGATTGCTATTAGCCACTCGGTAACCTCAATTATTATCCAGCTCATTGCAAAATACATGACAGTACTCTGTCTTAATCCTAGCATTTAAATTACATACAAGTTTGATGAAATTAAACTTCATCTACTACAAGAAATTAGTCTTATAATCAAAATATATTTTTACTAACTCAAAACAGTAAAGATTTACTTGTGATCGAAGTATTAAAATATCATTCATTAGTATATACACTGCAAAATTATAAAATATACAACTATGTTTTCATATTTTATATATATATATATATATATATATATATATATATATATATATATGTTTTCTACATGTTAGGGATGACATATTGTTTTTGATTGTTTGTTACTATTTAATAGGTTTAAAGAAATCGAAGTTTTTATTTCAAAGTTTCATTGTACAAATGTTAATAATACAATTTTTAATTTGATGCTCTCGAAAAATAAATTGATAATTGCTTGATTTCATTATGTTTTAAATGTAGTTACAGTTCAGGGTGTGTCTTGAAAAACAAGTAGGATTTTTAAAGTATTTTAGTTTTATTTATTTATTTAGTGTTAAGTTAGAAATAAAAAAGGTTAAAGTAAATAGTTAAAGGGTGGTTTAAGTATATTAATAATCATCCGGGCATAGCTTGGATGGCCACCGAGTTGCCCTAGCTGGCAGCCCACCCAGGTTCGAATCTGAGTTCCGCCTCGTTCGTTCAAAAAGGGAGGTTGACCATGAGGGGTGCCTTCACAGGCAATTCACCCGGTAGCGGGTCTGGCGCTCAGCGGGCTCGTTCCCCCAGGTTTACCCTCTGCGGGGGAGTCCAAAGGATTCGTTCGTAGGGGTTCCTAAGTCCCAAAAAAAAAGAAAGTATATTAATATAAAGGGTAGGATAGCCAAGATATATAAAAAGGTGTAGATGGGCTAAAAAAAGGAGTGTGAGGATCACCTCCCTTTACGAAAGGTCTAAGACCGCTAACTATAACGATGACAAAAACTGAAATTTGAACTCTCAATAAAGTTCACAAATAAATTGATTAATTAATAACTGAACATTGTTTATATAAACAGAAGAATCGAACTTTCTATAAACCACATTTATTAAAAAAAAATTATTTTTATTATATGGAGAAACCGATGGTGTTATTGTAATAACTAGGCCGAGAAAAAAAATCAAATGATCCTAATCATAATCGAATTAATCGTCAAAATCAAACCAAATTATCAAACTGAACATATAACAACTAGTGTGATTTACATGTTTGAATTAACCAAAATTTGTAAAAAAAAAAAAAAAATAAAAAAAAATCGTGCAATATCACATGAAAATGGGCGCGTGAACCCAGGGGTGTGCAAAGGACGAGCTGGCTGCCTTATCTAACTTAGTTGAATCGTTTTTGTGTCATTCCAGGTCCTTGGATTAGTGGAGATGAACTTTATCTTCAAATGCATCTTTTACAACTTGGGCGCTAACAAAGTTAATTGAAGAAAAACTGCTTACTGATGGACGGGGTGATCTCGAAACTGTCTTGTTCCAAAAAAAAGTCGAGGTGTTTATGCTGGATAAACGTAGAGTGGACTTGCATTCGGTTCGCTGCAATTTATGTCATGATGACGTGGAAACAATGGATCATTTTTTTTTACGGCCAAAAAATCAATAAATAAAAACAAAAATGTTCCCTAGCAAGGCGCTAAAGGAAAAATTACAAGGGCATAGTGAGCCATAAGTTTCAATTAGAAACTAGATGACCCCTATTTTTGATCCAACGAAAAACAAGTAAACGAATACAATCAAAAATACTACTTCTAGAACAAAAAGATTCATTGAATACGAGACCATTTCTAAATCTCCATAAAGCCCAAAGTAACGTGACCACGGAAGCAATAACTCGATTCATATTCGTAGCCGATAATCGAACCCCCTCGAGCCAATCAATAAACGTATCCCATGAAGAATAATGGATCATGCATTAATTTTCTGTAAGTTTGCTCAAGATGTTTGGAATCGTGTCTACAAGTGGTGGGGTCATGGTAATGTTACGAACCTTAGCGTAAGTGAATCTTTTTGTGGAAAAATCAATCGTTACATGAAAGATTTTGGCTCAAAATTATGGCAAGCGGTGCGAGTGGACGTGCGGGTATTTAATTTAGAGAAATCGCAATCAAAAGGTTTTAAATAATAAGTGTTGGAATGGTCCTTCGGCGTTAAATGAGATTCAAATTTTGAGTTATGATTGGATCGCGAGAAGATAAAAGGACAAATTAAATGAGTGGCATGTGTGGCTTACGAACCCGAAGACATACTTAAATCGATAGGTGGTAGCTGCTGGTTTTCAGATGCTTCCTCTGCATCTGTCTCTAGCTTTTCTTTTGGATCCTTTTGTAGCTTCCATTTTGGGGTCTTTTGGGTTTGTATTTTGTGGGTTAGTGCTTGGCCCCTTGTTAAGCTACTTGTACTTTTGTGGTTGTAGTTTTGTGAGTTTGGGTTTTGCCTTGGTGGCCCTTGTTTGTCCTGTATAGGTTGTGTTTTGGTGTCCTTGTAGTGCTTTTATATTTTCTTGGTGCTGCGATTTGTTAACGAAACTTTTTTTGTTTGCTTTACGAAAAAAATAAAAATAAGTTTCCTGTTGTCCAAAATTAAGTTGGAACTCTAGTTACCTTCCGTCTTCCTCAGTCGCTCGCACAAATTGGAATTGAGAAAGACGAAGGATGCAAACTCCGAGTTCCTCCTCGTTGTTGAGAAAGATGTAAGTTTAACATACGATAGTGACATGTTACATGTCTGAATGTCCGACGTTCAAATCTCACTTCGAATAATTATTGAATGACACCAACTTTCGGAGATTTTAACCTTGAACAAATCTTTATGACAGGAAGATATGATCTCAATCCCCATGGACAAAATGTACCAAATCCTTGAACAAAATAAACATGACCCATTTTCAGAACTTTCATGAAAATTGCAGTTCACAAAAGTAGAGAATAATCCAAATATATACTTTGAACTTTATAAATAATAACGTCGTGTATCGATTTTCACATGTCACTGCGTAAACTACATTTTACGAGTCGTTAAGCATGTTACACATTTGCAATTGTACTTGTACTAAATGAGTATAATGACCATCTACATCTCCGTGATTCATGTACAAATGCGTTAACTTCACCATTAGTTAACATCATTTCATGAATGCACGTACGTATTTGTACAGGAAATGTGGATGAAATCCTTAAAATCAAGAAAAATAACAAACTACACATTTATTGTCCATCCATCCACCGGAACTCGGTATTCTTGCACATTTCCAGTGTCTAAATGTGTCTTCTTATCACATGTTTTCCAAATATTTCCTCCATAAATCATGTGTTCACACAATTTTATAAAAGCTTCTTTCGTATTATATGATCAGTTAATTAGTCGCATGAAGCTATACATCATATACTGACAAGCTTTTTCAACAAATAGGACATTTTTGACATTTTCACTGCAGGGACTGCATAAAAGAGATGACATGATTATAACAATTTAAAAATAAATAGAGAATAGATCATAGATCATTTACCTTTAAAAAAAGATAGAAATCAGTACCTGAAATGGATATGGTCATAATACGGGAGTAGCAGCATGTTTATTTCAATTCTCGCTCGAAGCAAATCCTACATTCCTACATAGGACGTTTTCCTGAAATTTTGAGGTGAAGGTCAAATGAATAACTTTTCGGGTGATTCCGTTAAGTAACACCAAATCTTTTGCTATCAACCAAATGTTCTCAAATATAAATGCCGTGGATAAGAAATACGTTGTATTTAGCATGTTTATGTTGGAGACAGCAAGTTCGACCACTTTACTAGTTTACTTATTTGTGGTTGATTCAGGTTAAGCTATATCTCCAATGCATCAAATGATTAAGCTAGATTAAAAATTAGCTTAAAACTAAATGGGTCAGAATGAGTTAGAAGTCTAAAGCCATTTTACAAAACAGGAGACTACTATATGTAACTTTTGATCATATTTAACACTACTATATGTTCTAAAAAGTGTTTTGGTACAACCCAACATGACTCGTTCAAAACAATATCAGACAACTTTGTCATGTTATCGTACCCTCTAACCCACCCATTTTCCCACCTTTTAGTTTATTTGTAACAAAAAGATACGGAGTACATATGAAGGTTTGAAAAATTAATCACCAGACTGCAGATATAACTTTAAGCACATAAAGACGAGGATCTGAAAAGTGACGGCGGGAATGTTCATAACAAGGCCGCCTATGTAGTGTAACCACTCATCCTATTCTCCTAAATATGTTAGGTGGATGATGATCTTGCTACAAGTATTTGAGAATATCTGTACATTTGTGGATTACCACTTTGTACAAACAAGAAACGGATGGCAGATGCAGTGTAACTAAGGCATGGTAGATGCAGTAATCGAAAAATCTCATTCTCTAAATCTAATGAAACGACCTCGGCCCGTTTTTAGAAAAAATAATATTAGTTTTAGTTTTTCAGAATTTACTGCGCGGCGTGCAAGGACCCTGCGCGCTAGAACTGCACATTTAAACAAAGTTTGACCCAATTCTAATGATCCAAATCGATATCATTATGCAACAATACAATTACCTCCTGTTTTATTTCAATCACAACATTTCATAATCATTACCTCAAACAAGTACTAGTATAAATCTTGCGACCCATAACAAAAGTGGTAAATACGACCCATTCTATAATTTAATCAAAAACAACACTAGTAACATGAGCATGATTCTTGGGAAATATCTATCCCACCCAAAGCACCTACGAAAGGCATCTAGCAATCACTATGAGAAAGCATATCCGCATTCCAAAAATATATCATGCACAAGTCAACTAATCAACTACCTTACCCCTTCCTTTACTCAATCTGTAACCTATAAAAAGGTTAAACAACAACGAGTAAGCGACAGTGGCGGATCTAGGAATGGTAGTCACTGGTGTCATTGGGTAAAATCCCAAAAGTTTCTCTACTAGATGGGTATTTCAATGGTGTCACTCAAAATAATTTACACTATCCAGTGGTTTCAGTAGTTAAAAAATCCAAAAATATTTCCACTAAATTGCGTATTTCAGTGGTGTCCCGTGCTACCACTCATTACATAATAGATCTGCCCCTGGTAAGCGAAACACTTAGTGAATACATCATATACATACAATTAGATAAACTCATAGAGATAGGTAAAATCACTTACAATATCCACAACATCAAGCATACAACCATACAAACAAACAATCAATACAAACTCGCAAGGTTTGTGACATCCTCCCAGGAACCATGTCAATACCCGCTTGTCACATCCACCCGGGAACCAAGCTATCAACGGTGAACCATGAATCATGAACTCGTCACATCCACCCGATAACCGAGTCGTCATCAATATGAGAACTTGTCACATCCACCCAGTGACCAAGTCTCCTCTTCAACCACAATTTCACATAGCAATACAAACTTACCAAATTATATGCATATAATGTACTCACCTCAATCTAAGCAAACAACATCATTAAAGTGCAATCTAGGCAAAGCACAAGCATCGGAAGCATCATATCAACAAATATATGACATGCCACCAAGCAAGTCCAATCCGAACAACCTATTTAACAACAAGCACATAACACATATATCACATAACCACACTTTCAAACTTACCCAATTTAACTCATCAAGCCTATAATGTAAAATTCACCTATTACATTAATTCATAAATAAGCTAAATATACCAATATAGCCATCAAACTAACATATAACCCATCCATATTGCCACCAGACACCAAAAGTGACCGCTAGCTTAATTTCGACCCAATTAAGCTTTCAACCAATTCTTGAATCAAGAGAGACTTGACACATTAACAAGTAACTCTTTATACAATTTTTAGTTTCCTAACATATTGAAATTTACACCATATCAAAATCCCAAACAAGTAACTATTTATACAATTTTTAACCATTTTCACCACTTTGGACAGTCCCCTTTTACAGCAGATTTCGACCTACTTAAACTCCTATTAAGTTATCAATAACTTATTCATTGGATAGGATATTCAAAACCCTTTCCGAAAAGTACTTACACGCCTCAAACGGGGCTACATTTGGTTTTACACGACCTTTACAAAACATGAAAATGTGCCCTTTTTATTAACTAGGAATTTCATTAACTTTCAACTTAATCCAACACAAAAACATTCCCAATACATCATGTTACTAAACCTTGGTTAATAACACTATTAAAGGCTGATTTTAACAATTCATCATCATCTTTAGCTAATCTAATCATAACATGAACTAGTACACCTTAATTCAACAAAATCACCATATCTTGTTTTCTTTCAATTTTTGTTGTAATTTCAAGAATCTTTCAAGATTAAATCTTTATAACTCCTCTTTTTCATATATAACTCATAACTAAATTTGAAATTCAAGTTCATGCATATAACAAAACTCATTTTTAATTACAAACCCTAGTGTTCATGATATTTAGAGCCATTTTTGATGAAAATACTTCCATATAACAATCATCTACACATTTTTAACACACTGATTCATAAAAATTTGACTAAAGGAATTTATACCTCAACTTAGTGTTTATGAAAACCCCTAATTCTCAAGGAAGATTAACCTTACTTAACGTACTTGATGATGGATGAAAGCAAGAATTAAGAAAAACTAGAATAAAAGTTTGTAGTTGAACACTCTAGTTCCTTCTTCCTCGTTGCCACCCAACAACACACTTTTGTCTTTTAATTTGATAAAATGACATAGACTTCCAGATTTTAAGTCTCTAAATATTTACCAATTTTACATTTTCTACTTTGCTCCACCAATTTACTAGCAAAGTCAGTCCTTTTTCTCTTTACACCTTCAGTCCTTGCCTAACTTTCTTGCCTAACTTTTCATCTCACAAGTTAACTATTATATTTATATAACATATACAATTTATTAGAATAGCACCTTATAAAAATTGGGGTGTTACAACTCTTTCACACTGATTTCAAATCACGTCTTCGTGATCAATTTTAATTTCTTGTCCCCATACCATAATCATCCCTTATATTCGATATTCTCGCATTTACTTCTTTTGTATTATTGTGTAGTTCTACACCCTCAACACAAATTTGTTCATATATAGACCTCTTTATCGTATTTCTATTTATTAATTTTTTTTTTTTACATACTTTGCTTACCAGTATTATTTATACAAACACATATCTCTATAACCTTCACTTAAGCTTTTGAGATGTATTTATAACATCTCACGTTATTATACTTTATTTTCACTTATTGACACATGACCCACAAGTGTGTTCACATTTCAACTTTTTTATATTTCCATGTCATCTGTAATTGTTCAATTTGCTCTCATTAGTGTCCGAGTAGACTTTTAACTTGCTATAATGTTCTTTTAAACCGTCTTTCGTCATTTTACATCGTTAAGTAATTGGTTTTAGATTTCTTATATGGGACTTAGTTTTCAATCCAAATTTTCAATCCCAATTAATCCATTTTATATTTCTTGCATTTGCACTCTTATCGGTTTCCAATCTCCCTTTTCGTTAACATACATTTATCATATGCTATCAAATTCTCATCGTCTAAGTGGTTAACCAAGGTTTTGATAATATTATTTTCTCATTCTTATTTAATCGAGTTAATTTTATTTACCAAACATTAACTCATGTATCTTCTAGTCGTTATGTTGTAATTGACTTCTTTTAATCGCTCCAATTCACTAGCCCATTACTTCTCTCTTTTTCTTTTATCGTTTAAGGTATCTTATAATCTCGATAATGGTACTCTTACTTGTCTGTTTTCATGATCCTTAGCTTATTACCGAGTTTTCTTTGTTTCATTTCATTCATTGTTCTTTTAATATAATATAAAATTTCCTTTCAATATACTATGTTTATTTAATTTCCGCATTTCTGCTATAATACTTCGCTAATTATTTTCGAACAACATTCTGCTATAAATAAAGAAGAAATCTCTAATTTAAAGACAAATTTATTTAAAGAATTTGAGATGAAAGATTTAGGCAGACTTAAATACTTTTTGGGGATTGAAGTATTACGATCCCAACAGGGAATATTTATCTGTCAAAAGAAATAAATTCTTGATCTTCTTACAGAAACATGGATGATTGATTGCAAACCAGCTGAAACTCCAATGATTCCAAATCAAAAGCTATTTATGGAAGATGAGGCTGAGCTAACCGATAAAGGGCAATACCAAAGGATAGACGCGGAAAAACTCATTTATGTTTCTCACACTCGACCAGATATAGCACATGCAGTCGGAGTTGTAAGCCAATTTATGCATCAACCTCAAGTTCACCATATGAAAGCTGCAATGAGGATCATCCGATACCTAAAGAAGACACCAGGCCATGGAGTTGTATTTAAAAGAAATGAGCATCTAGAAACACAAATATATACGGATGCAAGTTGGACTGGAGAAAAAAGAGATAGAAGATCTACATCAGGATTCTTTACAATTGTGAGAGGAAACTTAGTGGCATGGAGAAGCAAGAAACAAAAAGCCTTTTCTCTTTCAAGTACCGAATCTGAATTTAGAGGGATAGCAAAGGGTGTAGTCGAAGCATTATGGATTCGAAAATTATTAACTGAAGTCGGATTCCCACCAAAAGAAACTAATCAAATTTTCTGCGACAACGAAGTAGCCATTGCCATCTCAGAAAACCCAGTACAACATGACAGAACCAAACATGTTGAAATAGAAAGACACTTTATAAGAGAAAAATTAGATGGAGAAATAATTTCTCTCCCGTCCATCAGATCAGAAGATCAGCTAGCCAACATCCTCACCAAGTCAGTAAATGGAAGACTTTTAGCTAAGTTCTTGTCAAGTTGAATATCGGGAACCCCACTACTCAACTTGAGGGGGAGTATTAAAGAACATCAAATAAAATCAGCATACCTGCATTTCCTTTAAAGGAAACTTAACTTTGGATCAAAGAAAGTATTCTCATCCTTTCTAAGTATAGAGGGTCACATGTGAACATAAAGCGGCAACCCAAGACAAAAGTCAGTAGAAGTCAAACGGCTAACAAGTCAGGCACAAAGACAACAATTTCCCTTAATGTAAAGTGGTTTCAAAAAGCATATTGAATCCATACTCTGATTAAGAATTAGCTGTTAGGACTTTTGTTTATAAAGAAACACTTAGCCATGTAAATTGTATCAATTCAAGCTTATGAAATACGAAACTGATCATTACAATTACATTTTAAGCTCTTTAATTCTCTTAAATAACACCGAAAAATATTATTAGCAAGCTTGCTGGATACCCAATCACTATGAGCATTTGGAATGTCATTAATAGAGTGGTGATTGCGGCCATGATCTATTTTATATGGCAAGAAAAGAATTTCAAGAGTATTTAGAGACAGGAAGAGGACTACTAAGAGCACTGGGAGTGGTGACTGAGGTCACTTGGCATGTCAGGTCTGACTTCATGAGTCAGAAAAAGTGAGGAGTGGTGACCTCTGTCAGTTAGGCATGTCAGTTTACATTTTTATTATTTTTTTTATGATTCTAAATATAACATAAATGAATATAATTATAAAAATTAACAAAAAATAACTTCCATTAAAATAAAAATAAAACATTACAATTCCTAAAAAAAAAAAAAAAACATTACAATTCCTAAAAATTTTAAAAAAAAAACATTACAATTCCTATTTATTAAATACAAATACCAAACGTTTCAATTTCCACTTCGAAGCTTGGCCCGAATCGCCGCTTTCTTCGCTTGAAGAACCTGTGCATCTTCTTCATCCATTCCCGCGGTAGACATTTGTAGTATTTTCAAATCAAAGTAACTAGTCATTGATTCAAAAGTGCCGCTTGCACTTTTATCAAACGAGGATCTTGCGGAAGTGGTGGAGCTCGAAGACGTCTTTTGTAATTTTGATTTTCTTGATTTTTCGGGAGGTCGTGGTGTTGCATCCTCCCCATATAGCTCCGCATTTGGATTCTCTTCCGGTTCTTCCGGTTCCTCATCTAGATCACAATCATCCAAACTAATACAATCACGTTTGCTTGTTTTAAGTGGAGTCGGATTGTTCAACTTTTGCTTGTCTTTTAGGAATTCCCAAGCTAGGTAATTGTTAAACTTCTTAAACGTCTCCACCTTGTATTGTGCATCACAACGTTCTTTGAAATTGACATCACCCTCGCCACTACGTGGAACTCGTTTGAGACGACTCACGATTCCACCATACTTTCTGCAACATTCATTCATTTTTGTCCATTTGGAGGTCAACATATCCTTTGTTCGTTTGTAAGGTGGACCCCTAGAATGGTACTCATTCATAACCACGTTCCAAAACGAAGATGACTTTTGATCAATGCCTTGGTTTGGATCTTCAGAAGCCGCAATCCACGATTGAGCTAAACGTAGCTCATCTTCGGGTTCCCACAAATACTCAGTTCGTCTTCTAGGTTGAGACGAATCGTCCGCAACTTCTTTTCCTTTAGCCTTTGCTCTCGACTTGCGTTTTGGTGCTTGTTGTATTTGTTGAACTTGTGTTTGTTGTGTTTGTGAAACTTGTGATTGTTGTTGTTGCCACAACATAAACGCTTGTATTTGCTCGGGAGACATTTGTGGCATTGTTTGTTGTGAATTGGCAAAATTTGAAAAATCGAGATTAGCCTCACCACCACCACTAGCCGAACCTTGAGCCGATCCGGGTGAATAGGGTGAGAGTGGACTCCATTGTGGATGATAATAATTTGACATTTTTTTTTTGAATTAGATTTGTGTTTGTGAATGAGATTTGTGTTTGTGTTTGTGTTTGTGTTTGTGTTTGTATTTGTGTTTGTATATATATAGAAAGTAGAAAGTAAAAAAGAAAAAAAAAAAACAGAAAAAAAACCCAAACGGCTATGAGACCGTTGAGATTTTTTTTTTTTTTAAATGTTGCCTCATGTACGTCGCGGTGGCAACTGACTCAACCGAAACGGATAAAAGTGACGGGACCAGGGAGTGGGGCGACGGGAAACGCGGTTGGGGACAGGCTTGGAACGAAGCACCACTCCTGGTGCTCTAAGGAGCTAACTGATAGTATAGTTTTCAAAATTATGTTAAAATGAAATTGGTGACTTTTAAAGTCAAACAGAGCAGAGATATGGTCAAAGTCAGGGCCGGTCCTGAAATTTTTAGGGCCCTGAGCGAGTCGGAAAAAATGGCCCTTAGTAGGTCGCTTCGAGACTTTAAAAAACAATAGGTTAATAAACTTATTTCGTGTATTCAAGGTAAAAGTTAACGATAATTGTTATTCCAATATATTTTTTGTTGTGTTGATAAAGCTGATATAACTAATTATAGATACACCATTTACTTTTGTATATATAGATAGGCGAACAAATATATTTATAAAATACGTACATCCTTAACATAAATAAATATCTTTTGAGATTAGGAAATGGGGATAGGTAGGTGTGAATGAATAATGAAACATATCGACTAATTTGCGTCAAATTTAAAGTCACAAAAATAAATAATGAATGGAGATAAAATGAGTGAGGAAGATAAGTGAGAAAAAATCTTATTGAGCTCCGTTTCATTTTCCCACATCAACCATCCTTATATCTTTTCAGAGGTATTTAATCCTTGGTCTCAAACAGATAATTAGATTATATGATATTGGGGTGGTACTTTTAAGGTCTTGGGCTAAAGTTTTATATACATCTTTTGTAAGAAAAATTGTTGGCTTATTGTGTTGGGCTAGGCAAGTTTTATATACATCTTTTAGGAAAATTCGTCAAAATACACTTTTTTAAAAACTTTTCTTCCAAAATACATTTTCGGGAAAAAAAATTGTCTATTTACACCATTAAGTCGACCACCCATTGGGTCGACTACCCCTATACCCGATCGACCATTATAGTTTTCAAGGTAGTCGACCAACATGCTTCATTGATGTTGGTCGACTACTTCAATGATGTGGTCGACTGCAAGGTCGACCGACTTGTTAGCCATAAGTGGGTCGACTAACCCTATTCGACCATCCTTGCGTTGTAGGCGACCGATTAGTGGGTCGACTAACCCTATTCGACCATCATGAGTCCCAATGTAGTCTGCCATCCAATTTAGTGAAATAAACTTTAATTTGAACAACAAATATTATATATTATCTCATACTACATTTATTGATTACACAACAAATAACACAAGTTACAGACACAACACATACACGACAGTTAAACGGCTAGAAAACATACGAACACACATACCTATCATCCATTGCAGTTAAACACATTTAAAACACAAAGAAGAAGCTAATCATCACTCAAATTGTAAGTGGAGCCAAATTGTGTTGAGCATGAGTCTTCACGTTTTCCTTTACCCTTGCCCTTTACCAACCCCTTCGGCTTTACCTTCGTTTTTGAGTTACACTTGGACTTTTGTTTACCTTCAGAAAGATCATAATGTGCGGTGCAAGTTGATCTAGTATGTCCATATTCCAAGCAACGACTGCATTTTCTTTTAGATTTGAAATTGTCTTTGTCCTCTCCTTGGGACGGTATACGAGCAGTACTCTTCGGTCTACCCGATTGTCGCTTTGTAACCAATGGCGGTAGGACGGTTTGTAGGTGTCCTGGATCTATCCATTCAGAAATATGATCTAGCGGGTTAATATCTTCCATGTATGCCGACTTGTACGTTTCAGTGTGGAAATACTTCTGAACGTGTGTAGTAACGTTACGTAGGACAAAATACCTTGCTACTGCCATTACATGTCCACAGGGTATACCGGAAAACTGCCATTGTTTACATGTGCAAGTTTTATCTTGTAGATTGACTTTACCGCCTTTTTTCATATCCAATACCTCAAACTTAACTTGTGATATCGGTTTGACAGTCCAACTAATAGACTTACGATTTCTTTTACCAAGCTTACGCTCTGCATATGGTGTGACAGGGGTTGTTAAACCATCGGCAGTGTTTCGGTGTTCCCAAAACCATTGTTGAACTGAAGCTCTAAAGAATTCAAGAAGCATTGTAATCGGGAGTTTCCTCGCATGAACTGACAGTGCGTTCATTGACTCTGCACTATTAGAAGTTAGGTAAGCATACCGAACACGATCTGCATGATGTCTAGACCATCTGTTGAACCCAACAGTAGTGAGTGTACGTGCACTGTCTGGGATACGTCGTGCTAGTATACCATAGTGGTGATCAAAATCAGATTTTCTATACGCTTTGCACATTTTCCAGTAGTGCCACTCGTAACTTTTAACCCTTTTAGACACACTTTTGAGGTTTCCCAACAAATGTCTAGCACATAGTGCATGAAATACTTCTGGAAATACGTTTGATATGCCAGCAGCTATTACAGGTGCCCTGTCAGATATAATGGTAAGATTAACAATACAACACCCCGAAGACTGTAGAGAGTCTCTTAGATTACCAAAAAACCATGTCCAATGATAGGTGGTCTCTCCTGCTCCAATACCGTAGGCTAATGGAAGGATTCCATTGTTAGCATCCATAGCGACAGCAATCAAGTTAGTCCCCAAGTAACGACTTTTTAAATGAGCCCCATCGACTATGATTACTGGTCGTGCATAGTTAACAAACGAACGTGTCTGCATATTAAAGTATTGAAACATTATTTTTAAATACGAGTTGAATTAATAAGTAAATAAAGAAAGCATTAAACATACCGCTGCACCAATGGACATGTAACTCATAACAAATCTGCCTTTGTTGTCCGTTCGAATGTTGGTTACACTACCTGGGTTAGACAATCTAAGATTATATAGATAATTAGGTAGTATTTGAAAGGAATCTTCAAGACTACCCCTCAACATCTCAATTGCGTAACATTTGGCTTTCCATGCTTGGTGGTATGATAGACTTATTTTAAATCGCGCCGACATATCAGTCCTTATATCATTCAGTCGATAGACACGACCTTCTTGTTTCATCACCTCTTTCAGTATATTACCTAGGACCTTCTTGGTGGCATGCTTATTGTTCGGAAGAATTTGGGTATTTGAGCACGTGTGTAGATCATTCAACTTCCGTACTTGAAAGTTGTTGCTATCTTGTATACACTGATAGTTAAAGCTAAGGGGTATAAAATACTATTAAATTTTAGCAGAAAATACTATTAAATACGATACAATTTTACACAAGATATTTATTTATTTATAGAATGGATATACTTAAACCTTGCTACAACACTTATAGGCAGTGTACCTAATCGTACAGTAGTGTAGTTTTTAGTAAGTCCGGTTCGTTCCACAGGGAAAATCTTTAAACAAAGCTTAACGCTATATTAGTTTACTTTTATAAAAATACAAATATATATATAAGTAATATTATTATTATAAAGGGGGGTTTTTACCGTTTAATGACCGGTTTGTCGATTTTAAAACTTTAGTCGCAGTTAAAACCAAATGTAAAATATTAAAAAGACTTAATAAAGTAAATAACGATAATGAAATTGCGAATAATAAAAGTGCGATAAAATAAACTTGCGATAATTAAAAAGTACGATAATTAAAAGTGCAATTAAATACAATAACAATAAATAAAAATGCGATAATTAGAAGTGCAATTAAATATAAAATAAAGGAAATTAAATATGAAATAAAAAAATTATGCTTATTTAAACTTCCGTAATCATGATGTTTGACGTGTTGATTTTAGTTTTATGCCCATGGGTTAATTGTCCTTTGTCCTGGATTATTTAATATGTCCATACAGATTTGTCCATAATAGTTCATCAGTCATAAATATAAAGAGCGAAAGCCTTCGTCAAATTATTCTTATTCCCGAAGTCAAATATTTCAACTAATTGGGGATTCGAATTGTAACAAGGTTTTAATACTTTGTTTAATGAATACACCAGGTTATCGACTGCGTGTAAACCAAGGTTTTACTACTTTGTTAACAATTACACCAATTACCCTTGAATGTAATTCACCCCTGTTTCAACAAGCCTATTAACTATTAATCCAATTCCGTGTCCGGTAAAATGAATAATTATTGGTATTTATAGATATCCCGTCCACCGTACCCAGTCAAGCGTATGTGGTTATATATAAATACGTCGAATTATAAGTTTGTATATTAAATTAACAAGGTATTGTTTAGTTAATATAAAACCCATTAATAGCCCATAGTCTAATTTTCACAAGTGTCGTTCTTTTATCCAAACCCCAATTATGGTACAAGGCCCAATTTCCCAATTTTAGTAATCAGCCCAACATCATGATTACTTCGTTTTAAATAAGCATAATAATAACTTAGCTACGAGACATTAATGTAAAAAGGTTGAACATAACTTACAATGATTAAAAATAGCGTAGCGTTACACGGACAGAATTTCGACTTACACCCTTACAACATTCGCTAACATACCCTTATTATTAGGATTAAAATTAAAATTAAAATTAAAATTAAAATTAAAATATAAATTATAAATAAATATTACGTATATAGATAGAGAGATTGATATATTATGATTATTTTTACGATCAGAATGCGCGAGCTTTATAGGCAGTTTCAACATTTGGGGCTCCGCGACTCGCGGCCCTTTTCTTCTTCAAACTCCGCGAGTCGCGAAGATCGTTCTTACAGCTCACCCACATTTGGCTCTTTGTTTGCCGACGATTTATTTTATAAATATAATATATATATAATTAATATAATTAATTATATTAATATAATTAATTATATATTATATTATATTTATATATATAGTTAACTTGTAATTTTTTAGTCCGTTGCGTCGAGCGTTGAGAGTTGACTCTGGTCCCGGTTCCGGATTTTCGAACGTCCTTGCGTACAATTTAATATCTTATACTTTGCGTTTTGAATCTTGTACTTTTGTAATTTCGAGACGTTTCTTATCAATAATTGGAACCTCTTTGATTGTATTTTGTACTTTTGAGCTTTTTGGTCGTTTGCGTCTTCAATTCGTCGAATCTGTCTTTTGTCTTCACCTTTTAATATTTAAACGAATATCACTTGTAAATAGAACATTTGCAACTAAAAGCTTGTCTTTCTTGGGGAATAATGCTATGAAATATATGTTCATTTTTAGCATTATCAAATATTTCCACACTTGAGCGTTGCTTGTCCTCAAGCAATATAGTCTTGAAATACTAGAATCACTTCTTTATTCTTCACACTTTGTACATCAGTGATTTCTTTACGGCGGTATAAACAATGGTAGTAACGATATGGTTTACAGTCCCACATGACTATAAAAATTTAGATCCATTAAGGAAATTGGATCTTTATGAAAACATTTGATCTTTTGAAAATTAAATCTAGTTTTACCCTAGATAAGTTTTCCGGAATAACCCTTCACCGGTGTTTGCAAATTATTTTTGTGGGTTTGGTGGGTTTCAGATTTGAAAATTTTAGCTCAAAACTTGCGGTTTTGTGTCACCCACTTGCTAACCTTGTATTAGGAAAGCAACACGTCCAGTTTACTTGTCCCGTATATTACCTTTCGGTAAACTACCGTCCGGTTGTAAAGGAAAGCGTTGAACAAGCAATTGTTAAGGCAATGTGCCCTGACATGCTTTTAATTATGGTCTATAACGTGTCGGACGCAATTACTATCCTTTGTAGGAGCAATAGTAAAGCTCACCCTTTTAATTTGTCGGTCTGGCACAAGGTCCTGTCTTCGACCATGCTATGCAACCACCGTTCTTACGGTTGACACCCGATTTGGTTCAGATGACCTAATGAATTCCAGATGAATTCCTAGGATTTTACGTTCAATGGTAATGAACGCATTGAAAATGGGTTTTCAGAAAACAAATCGGTTTGTAATTTTGATCAAAATATTTTCTCGTTCAAGCTCGAGTTTAGATATCATTGAATTCCATGAGTTTGTAATTCTCAATCTTTAAGGTCAATCTCTAGGATTGAGTAATATCAGTCTTAAAAGCTGATTTTTAATCTTTAAGGAGATTATCCTTTCTGGGGATCTGATTCATTAGTCTTATCCAGCTAATTTGCACGGTTCCCTCCCATTGTACGAGATAAATCCTTCTCATGGTTAGGATAAATCTGACCACTTGGCGACCCTGTTTAATGCTGAGGTCCGTGGATTTCCTGCTGATTTTAGTGATGACTTTTCTAGATTTTTCGTCAACCTACAGCTGGTCTGGACGACAACTTCCTGACCTAAATCAAGAAGCACGTTTCTTTTTCGGAAGACTTTACTTCCTTTTAATGATGGAATTGATTCATCGTGTAGATCCATCTCTTCTTTTCTTTCATCGGGTAAAACAGTTTAGTTTAGTCAAAAGCAAAAGTATTTTCAGTTATTTGTTACAGAAATATGTGACATATGTTTAAGATAACTTGGTAATTTTTCCCACACTTGGCTTTTATTTTCCTTTTTATTGTCCTCTATTCCATTTTAAATGAATTCTAACATTTTGGTTTGTTTCTCAATTTATGTCCTTTCCAAGGTAACAATAATTTCGGTGTTAACACCTGAAATGTCCCGTTCTTATTGATTAAAAACGTTCCATATTAATTGATTTCGTTGCGAGGTTTTGACCTCTATATGAGACGTTTTTCAAAGACTGCATTCATTTTTAAAACAAACAATAACCTTTATTTCATCAATAAAGGTTTAAAAAGCTTTACGTAGATTATCAAATAATGATAATCTAAAATATCCTGTTTACACACGACCATTACATAATGGTTTACAATACAAATATGTTACAACAAAATAAGTTTCTTGAATGCAGTTTTTACACAATATCATACAAGCATGGACTCCAAATCTCGTCCTTATTTAAGTATGCAACAGCGGAAGCTCTTAATAATCACCTGAGAATAAACATGCTTAAAACGTCAACAAAAATGTTGGTGAGTTATAGGTTTAACCTATATATATCAAATCATAATAATAGACCACAAGATTTCATATTTCAATACACATCCCATACATAGAGATAAAAATCATTCATATGGTGAACACCTGGTAACCGACATTAACAAGATGCATATATAAGAATATCCCCATCATTCCGGGACACCCTTCGGATATGATATAAATTTCGAAGTACTAAAGCATCCGGTACTTTGGATGGGGTTTGTTAAGCCCAATAGATCTATCTTTAGGATTCGCGTCAATTAGGGTGTCTGTTCCCTAATTCTTAGATTACCAGACTTAATAAAAAGGGGCATATTCGATTTCGATAATTCAACCATAGAATGTAGTTTCACGTACTTGTGTCTATTTTGTAAATCATTTATAAAACCTGCATGTATTCTCATCCCAAAAATATTAGATTTTAAAAGTGGGACTATAACTTACTTTCACAGATTTTTACTTCGTCGGGAAGTAAGACTTGGCCACTGTTGATTCACGAACCTATAACAATATATACATATATATCAAAGTATGTTCAAAATATATTTACAACACTTTTAATATATTTTGATGTTTTAAGTTTATTAAGTCAGCTGTCCTCGTTAGTAACCTACAACTAGTTGTCCACAGTTAGATGTACAGAAATAAATCGATAAATATTATCTTGAATCAATCCACGACCCAGTGTATACGTATCTCAGTATTGATCACAACTCAAACTATATATATTTTGGAATCAACCTCAACCCTCTATAGCTATTTTATCTTGAACTCTATTTTATGAATCTAAACAGAAAAAGTATAGGTTTATAGTCGGAAAAATAAGTTACAAGTCGTTTTTGTAAAGGTAGTCATTTCAGTCGAAAGAACGACGTCTAGATGACCATTTTAGAAAACATACTTCCACTTTGAGTTTAACCATAATTTTTGGATATAGTTTCATGTTCATAATAAAAATCATTTTCTCAGAATAACAACTTTTAAATCAAAGTTTATCATAGTTTTTAATTAACTAACCCAAAACAGCCCGCGGTGTTACTACGACGGCGTAAATCCTGTTTTACGGTGTTTTTTGTGTTTCCAGGTTTTAAATCATTAAGTTAGCATATAATATAGATATAGAACATGTATTTAGTTGATTTTAAAAGTCAAGTTAGAAGGATTAACTATTGTTTGCGAACAAGTTTAGAATTAACTAAACTATGTTCTAGTGATTACAAGTTTAAACCTTCGAATAAGATAGCTTTATATGTATGAATCGAATGATGTAATGAACATCATTACTACCTTAAGTTCCTTGGATAATCCTAGTGGAAAAGAGAAAAATGGATCTAGCTTCAACGGATCCTTGGATGGCTCGAAGTTCTTGAAGCAGATTTATGACACGAAAACAAGTTCAAGTAAGATCATCACTTGAAATAAGATTGTTATAGTTATAGAAATTGAACCAAAGTTTGAATATGATTATTACCTTGTATTAGAATGATAACCTACTGTAAGAAACAAAGATTTCTTTAGGTTGGATGATCACCTTACAAGATTGGAAGTGAGCTAGCAAACTTGAAAGTATTCTTGATTTTATGTAACTAGAACTTGTAGAATTTATGAAGAACACTTAGAACTTGAAGATAGAACTTGAGAGAGATCAATTAGATGAAGAAAATTGAAGAATGAAAGTGTTTGTAGGTGTTTTTGGTCGTTGGTGTATGGATTAGATATAAAGGATATGTAATTTTGTTTTCATGTAAATAAGTCATGAATGATTACTCATATTTTTGTAATTTTATGAGATATTTCATGCTAGTTGCCAAATGATAGTTTCCACATGTGTTAGGTGACTCACATGGGCTTCTAAGAGCTGATCATTGGAGTGTATATACCAATAGTACATACATCTAAAAGCTGCGTATTGTACGAGTACGAATACGGGTGCATACGAGTAGAATTGTTGATGAAACTGAACGAAGATGTAATTGTAAGCATTTTTGTTAAGTAGAAGTATTTTGATAAGTGTATTGAAGTCTTTCAAAAGTGTATAAATACATATTAAAACACTACATGTATATACATTTTAACTGAGTCGTTAAGTCATCGTTAGTCGTTACATGTAAGTGTTGTTTTGAAACCTTTAGGTTAACGATCTTGTTAAATGTTGTTAACCCAATGTTTATAATATCAAATGAGATTTTAAATTATTATATTATCATGATATTATCATGTATGAATATCTCTTAATATGATATATATACATTAAATGTCTTTACAACGATAATCGTTACATATATGTCTCGTTTAAAAATCATTAAGTTAGTAGTCTTGTTTTTACATATGTAGTTCATTGTTAATATACTTAATGATATGTTTACTTATCATAGTATCATGTTAACTATATATATATCCATATATATGTCATCATATAGTTTTTACAAGTTTTAACGTTCGTGAATCACCGGTCAACTTGGGTGGTCAATTGTCTATATGAAACATATTTCAATTAATCAAGTCTTAACAAGTTTGATTGCTTAACATGTTGGAAACATTTAATCATGTAAATATCAATCTCAATTAATATATATAAACATGGAAAAGTTCGGGTCACTACAGTACCTACCCGTTAAATAAATTTCGTCCCGAAATTTTAAGCTGTTGAAGGTGTTGACGAATCTTCTGGAAATAGATGCGGGTATTTCTTCTTCATCTGATCTTCATGCTCCCAGGTGAACTCGGGTCCTCTACGAGCATTCCATCGAACCTTAACAATTGGTATCTTGTTTTGCTTAAGTCTTTTAACCTCACGATCCATTATTTCGACGGGTTCTTCGATGAATTGGAGTTTTTCGTTGATTTGGATTTCATCTAACAAAATAGTGAGATCTTCTTTAGCAAAACATTTCTTCAAATTCAATACGTGGAAAGTGTTATGTACAGCCGCGAGTTGTTGAGGTAACTCAAGTCGGTAAGCTACTGGTCCGACACGATCAATAATCTTGAATGGTCCAATATACCTTGGATTTAATTTCTCTCGTTTACCAAATCGAAAAACGCCTTTCCAAGGTACAACTTTAAGCATGACCATCTCTCCAATTTCAAATTCTATATCTTTTCTTTTAATGTCAGCATAGCTCTTTTGTCGACTTTGGGCGGTTTTCAACCGTTGTTGAATTTGGATGATCTTCTCGGTAGTTTCTTGTATAATCTCCGGACCTGTAATCTGTCTATCCCCCACTTCACTCCAACAAATCGGAGACCTGCACTTTCTACCATAAAGTGCTTCAAACGGCACCATCTCAATGCTTGAATGGTAGCTATTGTTGTAGGAAAATTCTGCTAATGGTAGATGTCGATCCCAACTGTTTCTGAAATCAATAACACATGCTCGTAGCATGTCTTCAAGCGTTTGTATCGTCCTTTCACTCTGCCCATCAGTTTGTGGATGATAGGCAGTACTCATGTCTAGACGAGTTCCTAATGCTTGCTGTAATGTCTGCCAGAATCTTGAAATAAATCTGCCATCCCTATCAGAGATAATAGAGATTGGTATTCCATGTCTGGAGACGACTTCCTTCAAATACAGTCGTGCTAACTTCTCCATCTTGTCATCTTCTCTTATTGGCAGGAAGTGTGCTGATTTGGTGAGACGATCAACTATTACCCAAATAGTATCAAAACCACTTGCAGTCCTTGGCAATTTAGTGATGAAATCCATGGTAATGTTTTCCCATTTCCATTCCGGGATTTCGGGTTGTTGAAGTAGACCTGATGGTTTCTGATGCTCAGCTTTGACCTTAGAACACGTCAAACATTCTCCTACGTATTTAGCAACATCGGCTTTAATACCCGGCCACCAAAAATGTTTCTTGAGATCCTTGTACATCTTCCCCGTTCCAGGATGTATTGAGTATCTGGTTTTATGAGCTTCTCTAAGTACCATTTCTCTCATATCTCCAAATTTTGGTACCCAAATCCTTTCAGCCCTATACCGGGTTCCGTCTTCCCAAATATTAAGATTCTTCTCCGATCCTTTGGGTATTTCATCCTTTAAATTTCCCTCTTTTAAAACTCCTTGTTGCGCCTCCTTTATTTGAGTAGTAAGGTTATTATGAATCATTATATTCATAGATTTTACTCGAATGGGTTCTCTGTCCTTCCTGCTCAAGGCATCGGCTACTACATTTGCCTTCCCCGGGTGGTAACGAATCTCAAAGTCGTAATCATTCAACAATTCAATCCACCTAAGCTGCCTCATATTCAGTTGTTTCTGATTTAATATGTGTTGAAGACTTTTGTGGTCGGTATATATAATACTTTTGACCCCATATAAGTAGTGCCTCCAAGTCTTTAATGCAAAAACAACCGCACCTAATTCCAAATCATGCGTCGTATAATTTTGTTCGTGAATCTTCAATTGTCTAGACGCATAAGCAATCACCTTCATTCGTTGCATTAATACACAACCGAGACCTTGCTTTGATGCGTCACAATAAATCACAAAATCATCATTCCCTTCAGGCAATGACAATATAGGTGCCGTAGTTAGCTTTTTCTTCAGTAACTGAAACGCTTTCTCTTGTTCATCATTCCATTCAATTTTCTTCCCTTTATGCGTTAATGCAGTCAAGGGTTTTGCTATTCTGGAAAAGTCTTGGATGAACCTTCTGTAGTAACCAGCTAGTCCTAAAAACTGGCGTATGTGTTTCGGAGTTTTCGGGGTTTCCCACTTTTCAACAGTCTCTTTCTTTGCCGGATCCACCTTAATACCTTCTTTGTTCACTATGTGACCAAGGAATTGAACTTCTTCCAACCAAAATGCACACTTTGAAAACTTAGCGTACAATTCTTCCTTTCTCAATACTTCTAACACCTTTCTCAAATGTTCACCGTGTTCTTGGTCATTCTTTGAGTAAATAAGTATGTCATCAATGAAAACAATGACAAACTTGTCAAGGTATGGTCCACACACTCGGTTCATAAGGTCCATGAACACAGCTGGTGCATTAGTTAAACCAAACAGCATGACCATAAACTCGTAATGACCGTAACGTGTTCTGAAAGCAGTCTTTGGAATATCATCTTCTTTCACCCGCATTTGATGATACCCGGAACGTAAGTCAATCTTTGAATAAACAGACGAGCCTTGTAGTTGATCAATTAAGTCGTCGATTCTCGGTAGTGGGTAGCGGTTCTTGATGGTAAGTTTGTTCAACTCTCGGTAGTCGATACACAACCTGAATGTACCATCTTTCTTCTTGACAAACAAAACAGGAGCTCCCCACGGTGATGTGCTTGGTCGAATGAAACCACGCTCTAAAAGTTCTTGTAATTGGCTTTGCAGTTCTTTCATCTCGCTGGGTACTAGTCTGTAAGGAGCACGAGCTATTGGTGCAGCTCCTTGTACAAGATCTATTTGAAATTCAACGGATCGCTGTGGGGGTAATCCCGGTAATTCTTTCGGAAATACATCGGGAAATTCTTTTGCAATGGGAACATCATTGATGCTCTTTTCTTCAGTTTGTACTTTCTTGACGTGTGCTAGAACAACATAGCAACCTTTTCTTATTAGTTTTTGTGCCTTCAAATTACTAATAATATGTAGCTTCGTGTTGCCCTTTTCTCCGTACACCATTAAGGGTTTTCCTTTTTCTCGTATAATGCGAATTGCATTTTTGTAACAAACGATCTCTGCTTTCACTGCTTTCAACCAGTCCATACCGATTATCACATCAAAACTCCCTAACTCTACTGGTATCAAATCAATCTTAAATGTTTCGCTAACCAGTTTAATTTCTCGATTCCGACATATATTATCTGTTGAAATTAATTTACCATTTGCTAATTTGAGTAAAAATTTACTATCCAAAGGCGTCAATGGACAACTTAATTTAGCACAAAAATCTCTACTCATATAGCTTCTATCCGCACCCGAATCAAATAAAACGTAAGTAGATTTATTGTCAATAAGAAACGTACCCGTAACAAGCTCCGGGTCTTCCTGTGCCTCTGCCGCATTAATATTGAAAACTCTTCCGCGGCCTTGTCCATTCGTGTTCTCCTGGTTCGGGCAATTTCTAATAATGTGGCCCGATTTTCCACATTTATAACAAACTACATTGGCATAACTTGCTCCGACACTACTTGCTCCGCCATTACTCGTTCCGACACCATTTGTTCCTTTCGTTCTATTAACCCCTGGTCCGTAGACCTCACACTTCGCCGCGCTATGACCATTTATTTTACACTTGTTGCAAAATTTGGTGCAGAACCCCGAGTGATACTTTTCACACCTTTGGCATAGCTGCTTCTGATTGTTGTTGTTGTTGTTGTTACGGTTATTATTGTTGTTGGGATGATTGTTGTAGTTGCTGTTATTGTTGTTGTTGTTGTTGTTGTTGGGCCGTTTGTTGTAGTTGCGATTGATGTTGCGATTGTTGGGATAATTGTTGCGATTATTGTTGTAATTGCTGTTGTTGTTGTATTGGTGATTCTTATCACCGTTTTCCTCCCACTTTCTTTTGACTTGCTTCACATTGGCCTCTTCAGCAGTCTATTCTTTAATTCTTTCTTCAATCTGGTTCACTAGTTTGTGAGCCATTCTACATGCCTGTTGTATGGAGGCGGGCTCGTGTGAACTTATATCTTCTTGGATTCTTTCCGGTAATCCTTTCACAAACGCGTCGATCTTCTCTTCCTCATCTTCGAATGCTCCCGGACACAATAGGCACAATTTTGTGAATCGTCTTTCGTACGTGGTAATATCAAATCCTTGGGTTCGTAACCCTCTAAGTTCTGTCTTGAGCTTATTGACCTCGGTTCTGGGACGGTACTTCTCGTTCATCAAGTGCTTGAATGCTGACCACGGTAGTGCGTACGCATCGTCTTGTCCCACTTGCTCTAGATAGGTATTCCACCATGTTAACGCAGAACCTGTGAAGGTATGCGTAGCGTACTTCACTTTGTCCTCTTCAGTACACTTACTTATGGCAAACACCGATTCGACCTTCTCGGTCCACCGTTTCAATCCGATCGGTCCTTCGGTTCCATCAAATTCCAAAGGTTTGCAGGCAGTGAATTCTTTGTAGGTGCATCCTACACGATTTCCTGTACTGCTAGATCCAAGGTTATTGTTGGTATGTAGCGTAGCCTGTACTGCGGCTATGTTTGAAGCTAGAAAAGTACGTAATTCCTCTTCATTCATATTCACGGTGTGTCGAGTAGTCGGTGCCATTTCCTTCAAAATAGTCAAATGGAACAAGTTAATCATACAGAATATTAAGAGTAGTTAATAGTATTTCGTAGCATAATATGAACTCATTTATAAAAGCTTTTTCTTCATATTAGCGTTTTATAAGTTTAAATTCGGGTAGTACCTACCCGTTAAGTTCATACTTAGTAGCTAATATACAATTCAACTACTACAATTCTATATGAAAAACTGATTATAATAATATTTCGCGTTCAAACTTTTAGGCAATATTTTACAAACTTACAATACCGCTTATTTTACATATAGCATGAAATATAGCACACAATAAATTTGATACAAGATGGTTGTGAAGATAATTCTAACTAGTACACAAGTCGTTCAGCAAAGGCAATAAAGACACGTAATTCATACGTCCAGAAACAAGTCATGCATTTTGGTTTTACTAGGATTACTTCCCATCCTTGGACTTGTGGAACATAACCATTATGGCCGTTGATAAGACAGCGTGTTGTAACGTCGTCAAAGGGACGAGGGTTACGTAATGACCAACAGTCTCGTAATAACCTAAAAACCTCATTTCTTACCCCAATTACCGACTCCGTTACTTGTGGGAACGTTTTGTTTAATAGTTGTAGCCCGATGTTCTTGTTCTCACTTTGGTGAGAAGCGAACATTACTAACCCGTAAGCATAACATGCTTCTTTATGTTGCATGTTAGCCGCTTTTTCTAAATCACGAAGTCCTATATTCGGATATACTGAGTCAAAATAATTTCTTAACCCGTTGCGTAAAATAGCATTTGGGTTCCCCGCAATATATGCGTCAAAGTAAACACATCGTAACTTATGGATTTCCCAATGTGATATCCCCCATCTTCCGAACGAAAGCCTTTTATAAACCAAGGCATTCTTGGAACGTTCTTCGAATGTCTTACAAACTGATCTCGCCTTAAATAGTTGTGCCGAGGAATTCTGACCGACTCTAGACAAGATTTCATCAATCATGTCTCCGGGTAGGTCTCTTAAAATATTGGGTTGTCTATCCATTTTGTGTTTTTATACTGTAAAATAGACAAGAGTTAGATTCATAAAAAAAATACTTATTAATACAAGCAATTTTTTACATATATCATAAAGCATAAGCACACTATATTACATATATTACACCACACGAATATAACTATCTTATTCCGACTCGCTCGTTTCTTCTTGTTCGGTTTTGGTTCGTTTTGCCAAGTTTCTAGGGATATATGATGTTCCCCTAATACGAGCCGTCGTTGTCCACATTGGTTTAGAAAAACCTGGTGGTTTAGATTTTCCCGGGTCATTATTACAACTTAAGGACTTCGGGGGTTGATGATACATATAAAGTTCATCGGGGTTGGAATTAGATTTCTCTATTTTTATGCCCTTTCCCTTATTATTTTCTTTTGCCTTTTTAAATTCAGTTGGGGTAATTTCTATAACATCATCGGAATTCTCGTCGGAATCCGATTCATCGGAGAATTGGTAATCCTCCCAATATTTTGCTTCCTTGGCGGAAACACCATTGACCATAATTAACCTTGGTCGGTTGGTTGAGGATTCTCTTTTACTTAATCGTTTTATTATTTCCCCCACCGGTTCTATTTCTTCTTCCGGTTCCGATTCTTCTTCCGGTTCTGATTCTTCTTCCGGTTCCGACTCTTCTTCCGGTTCCTCTTCGGGAACTTGTGAATCAGCCCACGAATCATTCCAATTTACATTTGACTCTTCATTATTATTAGGTGAGTCAATGGGACTTGTTCTAGAGGTAGACATCTATCACATAATATCAAACACGTTAAGAAATTAATATATCACATAATATTCATATGTTAAAAATATATAGTTTCCAACAAAAATGTTAAGCAATCATTTTTAAAGAAAACACGATCGAAGTCCAGACTCACTAATGCATCCTAACAAACTCGATAAGACACACTAATGCAAATTTTCTGGTTCTCTAAGACCAACGCTCTGATACCAACTGAAATGTCCCGTTCTTATTGATTAAAAACGTTCCATATTAATTGATTTCGTTGCGAGGTTTTGACCTCTATATGAGACGTTTTTCAAAGACTGCATTCATTTTTAAAACAAACAATAACCTTTATTTCATCAATAAAGGTTTAAAAAGCTTTACGTAGATTATCAAATAATGATAATCTAAAATATCCTGTTTACACACGACCATTACATAATGGTTTACAATACAAATATGTTACAACAAAATAAGTTTCTTGAATGCAGTTTTTACACAATATCATACAAGCATGGACTCCAAATCTCGTCCTTATTTAAGTATGCGACAGCGGAAGCTCTTAATAATCACCTGAGAATAAACATGCTTAAAACGTCAACAAAAATGTTGGTGAGTTATAGGTTTAACCTATATATATCAAATCATAATAATAGACCACAAGATTTCATATTTCAATACACATCCCATACATAGAGATAAAAATCATTCATATGGTGAACACCTGGTAACCGACATTAACAAGATGCATATATAAGAATATCCCCATCATTCCGGGACACCCTTCGGATATGATATAAATTTCGAAGTACTAAAGCATCCGGTACTTTGAATGGGGTTTGTTAAGCCCAATAGATCTATCTTTAGGATTCGCGTCAATTAGGGTGTCTATTCCCTAATTCTTAGATTACCAGACTTAATAAAAAGAGGCATATTCGATTTCGATAATTCAACCATAGAATGTAGTTTCACGTACTTGTGTCTATTTTGTAAATCATTTATAAAACCTGCATGTATTCTCATCCCAAAAATATTAGATTTTAAAAGTGGGACTATAACTCACTTTCACAGATTTTTACTTCGTCGGGAAGTAAGACTTGGCCACTGGTTGATTCACGAACCTATAACAATATATACATATATATCAAAGTATGTTCAAAATATATTTACAACACTTTTAATATATTTTGATGTTTTAAGTTTATTAAGTCAGCTGTCCTCGTTAGTAACCTACAACTAGTTGTCCACAGTTAGATGTACAGAAATAAATCGATAAATATTATCTTGAATCAATCCACGACCCAGTGTATACGTATCTCAGTATTGATCACAACTCAAACTATATATATTTTGGAATCAACCTCAACCCTGTATAGCTAACTCCAACATTCACATATAGAGTGTCTATGGTTGTTCCAAAATATATATAGATGTGTCGACATGATAGGTCGAAACATTGTATACGTGTCTATGGTATCTCAAGATTACATAATATACAATACAAGTTGATTAAGTTATGGTTGGAATAGATTTGTTACCAATTTTTACGTAGCTAAAATGAGAAAAATTATCCAATCTTGTTTTACCCATAACTTTTTCATTTTAAATCCGTTTTGAGTGAATCAAATTGCTATGGTTTCATATTGAACTCTATTTTATGAATCTAAACAGAAAAAGTATAGGTTTATAGTCAGAAAAATAAGTTACAAGTCGTTTTTGTAAAGGTAGTCATTTCAGTCGAAAGAACGACGTCTAGATGACCATTTTAGAAAACATACTTCCACTTTGAGTTTAACCATAATTTTTGGATATAGTTTCATGTTCATAATAAAAATCATTTTCTCAGAATAACAACTTTTAAATCAAAGTTTATCATAGTTTTTAATTAACTAACCCAAAACAGCCCGCGGTGTTACTACGACGGCGTAAATCCGGTTTTACGGTGTTTTTCGTGTTTCCAGGTTTTAAATCATTAAGTTAGCATATCATATAGATATAGAACATGTGTTTAGTTGATTTTAAAAGTCAAGTTAGAAGGATTAACTATTGTTTGCGAACAAGTTTAGAATTAACTAAACTATGTTCTAGTGATTACAAGTTTAAACCTTCGAATAAGATAGCTTTATATGTATGAATCGAATGATGTTATGAACATAATTACTACCTTAAGTTCCTTGGATAAACCTACTGGAAAAGAGAAAAATGGATCTAGCTTCAACGGATCCTTGGATGGCTCGAAGTTCTTGAAGCAGAATCATGACACGAAAACAAGTTCAAGTAAGATCATCACTTGAAATAAGATTGTTATAGTTATAGAAATTGAACCAAAGTTTGAATATGATTATTACCTTGTATTAGAATGATAACCTATTGTAAGAAACAAAGATTTCTTGAGGTTGGATGATCACCTTACAAGATTGGAAGTGAGCTAGCAAACTTGAAAGTATTCTTGATTTTATGTAACTAGAACTTGTAGAATTTATGAAGAACACTTAGAACTTGAAGATAGAAATTGAGAGAGATCAATTAGATGAAGAAAATTGAAGAATGAAAGTGTTTGTAGGTGTTTTTGGTCGTTGGTGTATGGATTAGATATAAAGGATATGTAATTTTGTTTTCATGTAAATAAGTCATGAATGATTACTCATATTTTTGTAATTTTATGAGATATTTCATGCTAGTTGCCAAATGATGGTTCCCACATGTGTTAGGTGACTCACATGGGCTGCTAAGAGCTGATCATTGGAGTGTATATACCAATAGTACATACATCTAAAAGCTGTGTATTGTACGAGTACCAATACGGGTGCATACGAGTAGAATTGTTGATGAAACTGAACGAGGATGTAATTGTAAGCATTTTTGTTAAGTAGATGTATTTTGATAAGTGTATTGAAGTCTTTCAAAAGTGTATAAATACATATTAAAACACTACATGTATATACATTTTAACTGAGTCGTTAAGTCATCGTTAGTCGTTACATGTAAGTGTTGTTTTGAAACCTTTAGGTTAACGATCTTGTTAAATGTTGTTAACCCAATGTTTATAATATCAAATGAGATTTTAAATTATTATATTATCATGATATTATCATGATATTATCATGTATGAATATCTCTTAATATGATATATATACATTAAATGTCTTTACAACGATAATCGTTACATATATGTCTCGTTTAAAAATCATTAAGTTAGTAGTCTTGTTTTTACATATGTACTTCATTGTTAATATACTTAATGATATGTTTACTTATCATAGTATCATGTTAACTATATATATCCATATATATGTCATCATATAGTTTTTACAAGTTTTAACGTTCGTGAATCACCGGTCAACTTGGGTGGTCAATTGTCTATATGAAACATATTTCAATTAATCAAGTCTTAATAAGTTTGATTGCTTAACATGTTGGAAACATTTAATCATGTAAATATCAATCTCAATTAATATATATAAACATGGAAAAGTTCGGGTCACTACAACACCTAGTTTTATCGTTCATAAATATGTATAAACATGATTTTGAGTTCATTTAATTGAAAATTTTGAAAAATTTTACTAGAATTGGGTAGTCAGTATATAAGACTAGGGCTGTTCTTTATTATCAGAGAGCACTAGATTCTAATACAACTACTGCTTTACTAGTATTTTTAATGGTAACCAAGTGTATAAAGTAAAAATTTTAAAATCCGAAAGAATTTAACCTCTTCCCACACTTAAGATCTTGCAATGCCCTCATTTGCAAGAAATCAGTAACAATTTAAATTATTGAGGGTGATTTGTGTGAAAATGATTAAGTTTTACCAAAGTTTCCAAACATATTTGTGTTTGCTTGCTGAATGATAAATGGTGCATATCATTTGTTCATTCCGTCTTGTTGTTATTTCACATATATTTTGCATCTTGTCGTCAAAATTAGTTGCTTTTGCTGAACTTAATGCCAGTCTTTGAAAATACGTTGTTTTACCCTGTTGTGTACATAAGATAAACTGCAAACATATATACATATTTTTTGAAGTTTGGTATATTACCCCACATTCAAAAATTATTAAAATCTAATAATAAAATTTAGAAAATTATAAAACTATTACAAATCCAACATAAGTATTAAATGTATTAACATTACAAATAATAAAATAAATAAAAAACTAAGTAGACTAGGGATGATACTGATACCAGTAGGGGTTCCATGCATAACCATAGGTGTTATAAAATGCTTCGGTTGGGTTATACGTAGGATACGGTAGTTGAATCTCTATAGACCAGGGAGGGAATACGGGCGATTGAGTAGGAATATAGTTTCTACCTATATGTTGGCAATAAGCTATGATTTGGTTTTGATGAACTTGCCAATCTTCAAATGCTCTATGTCTAGCATTTTCGTACTCTTGTGAAGCTATAAACCTTTGCATTTCTGCCATTTCATTCCCCCCTCCTACATTACCTTGATGTTGGTTTCTCTCAACCTGTGGATGTCTACCATTATATCGTACTGCGGCGTTATTTCGCCTCTTCAAAACTTTCGCACCATGGTATACATTTAAACCTATTGTATCTCGGGGTTCTGGTTCTTCGATTAGTAATCCCCCCCGACTTACATCCACACCGAGATATTCAGCAATCAAAGTAATAAATATACCACCTCCTATTATGCTATGCGGTCTCATCCCCCTAACCATAGCTGATAAATAATAACCCACACAATAAAGTATACTTACAGCGCTTTGTGGGTCTCGAATACACATGTGGTAAAACAAATCCTGTTCATTTACCTTTTCTTTGTTCTTACCTCGTTGTGTAATCGAATTAGCTAAAAACCTATGAATTACTCTTAATTCAGCTCTATCTATATCCAAATAATAGTAATTCCCCCTTTAAATCGGTGATGGCTAGTCATTTGACTCCATACACCATGCGTATCAAAATTTTCGTCTATCTTTCTACCATTTAGTATCAACCCTCTACAATCGGCAGATGCTAACTCCTCAGGCGTATATATACGTAAAGCCTGAGCCATGTCTAGTAAAGACATGTGGCGCATCGAACCTCCTAACAAAAATCTAATAAAAGATTGATCGGTTAAACTAGCTACCCGATCATTTAATTCTATACTACACAACAATTCTTCACACCATACTTTATATACAGGTCTACGCATGTTGAATAACCGTACCCAATCGTTAAAAGTAGAATTACCATACCTCTGTGCAAGTAATTCCCTAATTGGCCCGGCCAATTCTACAGCTTCTAATGGTCACCATTCTATGACCCTAGGTACCTCAACAGCTTTAGAATGAAGAGTATGCAAACCCCTTTGGTATTTTGGATAATCTATCCAAAGTCTGTCAAATCTCAGGTCCGGGTGCAAATCTTCCAAGTGCATATCAGAAAATGTTATGACTGGATGAGGTATATCTTGTTTGTAGTAGTTATCCACCTCCTGTTGTTCCGCATTCTCAGCAGGAGCATTGCGAGCTTGGGATGAAGATTCACCCCTTTCAGTCTGCAAAACACATCAAACACAATTTTTGTGCATCCAAATATGCATTAGTGTCAGCAAAATCATCAATCAAAATAATTACAATGACATGATCAATTTATATCAAACTTAAGCTCATTTTCATATTTTCATCAAATCTACACTTTTTCAAATAAGCATATACGAAAATGTTCGCCAAGTTCATAAGCATTCAACTCAAATAACATGTCAAAATAATCATTACTAGCAATTAAACAAGTTTCGAATGACATTATCTCTCAAAAATCAAGTTCATGAATTTTAGACTTGAAAAAGTCCACTTTAATTCTCAAAATCATGCTTAGGCTCAAAGTTTGGATCATTTAACTACCTAAACATGTTACACTACTTAATTTAGCAACAATTCATGACAAAAATCGGCCATAACCTGTTTATATTAAAAAGCCCCAAATTTGCTCAAGAACACAAACCCTAGATTACTCAAAATTTGAAGTTTAAGGCTTCTAATCATGTTAAATAGCATCAATCTAGGTTATACAAGCATAATACATAAACAATTTAAGCATAATTACACTAAAAAGCATCAAAATCAAATTGGGTATAAAATTGCTCAAGAACACCAATTTTCGGATTAAATGGTGTTTAGGTGTAGAAATTTACCGTTTTTCTTGAGTAATTCCTTGATAGCATCCTTCTTAACATGATTTTAGTGAAAGATTTGATGATTAACGGTCAAAAATTGCGAATTTGGTGTGTATTTTTCGGGTTTTTGCGGGTTATTTTCGCAGTTTTTGTTTTTGTGGTGTGTGGACTGAGCTGCTCGTTCAGCTTTTATTTTTTTCTGGATTTTGGTCCCTCCGCGAGTCGCGGTGTTTGACCCTTCAAACTCCGCGAGTCGCGGAGTTTGTATTTTTTATTTTTTATATATCTTAACTAATTAAAATAATTAAGTAATTAATTCTAAAATTTTGTTTCCCTTGTTATTTAGGACGAGGTCGTTTCAGATCGATGTCCTAGTCCGTCCTTTGACAAAATTTTAAAATTTGTCTTTTTGTAGCGATTGTTTTAAAAACTAAGATTTTTAGGTTTTTTAATGTTTTTGGCATACTTTAATTCAATAAGATTAAAAATAATGATAATAAAAGTTCTCGTCCGTCCCTCGGGTAAAGCAATTTCGATTCAAAGACCTAGTCTTCAACTTACGACGAATTTTAAAAATCATATTTTTAACTTAATGAGATAAAGTAAATTTTTGTTTTTAAATTCACACCAAACTTAAAATAAAAATACATAAAATTCAAAATTAATATTAAAAATTCACACCAAACTTAAAATTTGAAATGCATAAAATTAAAAAAATTCTTATTTTAAAAATTAAAAATTCACACCAAACTTAATTTAAAAATTCATATTATAAAATCACACCAAACTTATATTATATTTTTCAAATATTTACAATTTTAAATATATTATTTTTACAAAGTTTACAATATTAATTTAAGATTTATATATTAATTTTAAAAACATGGTAAAAATAAAATTAAAAATCTTTTTGGCTTTTATCCCACTTTAATCAATCAAATATTATTAAAAATATGCGCCCCTCTTTTTGGTAAAGTAATTTCGGTTCCATGACCTAATTTAACTCATGACGAATTTTTGAAATATTTTGTGTTGATTGATTAAAGATATTTATACCTTAAGAATAAACGTTAAATTTCGCAGTGATGTAATAAATTTTTGAATGATATCAATAATTTCGGTCGCCAAACCTAATTTTATTCAATACCAATTTAAGACTTTATAGCGAACAAATTAGCGTTTATTATCAAAAGGTTAAAAAAAAAAAAACTGTACAGACTTACCTGTGAGATAGTATTCTTAGTTATATGATCTATCCCATTCATAAGATAGTCGGTTTAATTGGTTTTCCATAGCTACATAGGCGTAACCTCGAGCATTCAGTGTTTTTTCTTCTAAACATATGAACGGTCCGTCTCTGCATAAAGTAACAAATTCGGTGTTTGAATAGGTTTGATTATTTGAACATTTACCTCCATGTGACCATTTTCCGCATTTGTGACATCTTTCTAGGTGTCGTGCTCTTCTTTTCGCTGCGGATTTTGATTTTCCTTTACCAAATTGTGACTTATTATCTTCGCATCTGGATTCTTTTCTTACTCCGTCCAATCTTTCTCTGATTACTGATACTATTTCACTCGGAAGTGTGTCATTATTACGTTTAGTGATCAAAGCGTGTAGCATTAGACCATGGTTTAGTTCACAGGCAGTCTTCATTTCGTAAAAACCTAAAAAAATAAAAATTCAGAATGGGGGGAGAAGACTAGTTCTTTAGGGTCTGCTAGGGAAAGACCATTCGGGTTCCATTTTCGAGAACTACACGAAAACAGACAATCTAACTCTAACAGAAATACATAAACCTCCCTATACTTAGTTGAAATTGTGATTAACATTATTTTCAATTGAATCATCAACAACTTGTATATCTTTGACTTTTACTTCAATCCATTTGTTGATTTCCTCCGTAACTTTCACAAATTCAACTAACATCGCGTTTTCTTTTGACGATAAATTGGATATTAATCGGTTATATAACTTAAAGTTTCCTTTAATCTTAGCATCGTGAATCCATTTATAAAGTTTCTTCGTTGAACTGTTAAAAATGGGTTCATCTAATTTCGTATCATCAACGGCATTCTTTGTGATTGGATCATCATTAAGTGTTTCTTCATCTTCCCCACACTTATGCGTTTTTATTGGTCTAACAGTTTTGGTTTGTGGAGATCTAAACTTTCGGTTCACAAAGGTGATCGATGTATCACCATCCCTAAGTGTCATTCTACCTTCTCTTACATCAATGAATGCCTCGGTGGTTGCTAAAAATGGGCGACCTAGAATTAGAGGAATATCAAGGTTTTCCTCCATATTAATCACTATGAAGTTTGCAACAAAGGTCAAACTTCCCACGTTAACAAGTAAATTATTTGCTATTCCAACCGGGTGTTTAATGGTTTGGTCAAATGATTGAACACCTATTTTGGTTGGTTTTAATTTACCCATGCCTAATCTTTTGTATAAGGAAAGAGGCATAATATTTGCACTTGCTCCTAAATCTGCGAGTCCATCATATACAGCACCATCATTAAGTAAGCAAGAAATGATAAATTCACCCGGGTCTCCTGCTTTAGTAAGTCGAGTTGGTTTGTAAACCTTTTTCGGGTGTTCTTTCCTTGGTTCTTTCACTTCTATTTGAATTTCTTGTTCACATTTTTCTTCGTTTCTTGGAATGGGAGGTTTGTATAAGAATTCTTCTTCATCACTCAAATTTGAATCCTCCTTATATTCTAATTTTGATTTTTCATATGTTGTTGATAACATATTTATGCTTTCATTTTGAAGGTTTTCTTTAGTGGTGAAATTATGATTAACTTCATTGTCAACTTCCATCGGACCATGTATGTAATGTTTAACTCTGTGACCATTAACTTTAAATTCAATTCCATTTGAATTTATTAATTCTATCGTTCCGTATGGGAAAACTCTTTTGACTATGAATGGTCCAGACCATCTTGATTTCAATTTTCCAGGAAATAGCTTGAATCGTGAATTGAAAAGAAGAACTCTGTCTCCTTCTTTAAATTCTTTTGAACTTCTGATTCTTTTATCATGCCATTTCTTCGTTCTTTCTTTATAGATTAACGAATTTTCGTATGCTTCATGTCTTAATTCTTCTAATTCGTTTAGTTGACTTAATCGTAGACGTCTAGCTTCATGTAAATCAAGATTACATGTCTTCAAAGCCCAAAATGCTTTGTGTTCAATTTCTACTGGAAGATGACATACTTTTCCATAAACAAGTCTAAAAGGTGTGGTTCCAATTGGAGTTTTGTAGGCTGTTCTAAAAGCCCAGAGTGCATCCTCCAATTTAATGGACCATTCCTTCGGATTTGATCCTACGGTTTTCTCTAGAATATGTTTTAAAGCTCGGTTGGTATTTTCAACTTGTCCACTTGTTTGTGGATGATATGCGGTGGAGATTTTATGAGTTACTCCATATATTTTGAGAACTTTCTCAAGTTGATTATTACAGAAATGAGTACCCCGATCACTTATTAAAGCTTTCGGTGTTCCAAACCTTGCAAAAAGACGTTTTAAAAAGTTGACTACAACTCGTGCATCGTTAGTTGGGAGAGCTTGTGCTTCTGTCCATTTAGATACATAATCAATGGCTACGAGAATATAGAGATTATTATGAGATTTTGGAAATGGACCCATAAAGTCAATACCCCAAATGTCAAATACTTCACATACTTGAATGACATTTTGTGGCATTTCATCACGTTGACTTATTTTTCCGGCCCTTTGACAAGCATCACAGGATTTGCAAAGAAGGTGTGCGTCTTTGTAAATTGTAGGCCAATAGAATCCAGCATCGTAAACTTTCCTTGCTGTTAGTTGAGGCCCATAATGCCCTCCTGTTGGTCCTGTGTGACAATGGTTTAAAATTTTACTAGCTTCATCTCCGAATACACATCGGCGTATTATTCCATCTGGACAACTTTTAAACAGATGTGGATCTTCCCAAAAATAGTGTTTTGTTTCACTAAAGAATTTCTTTTATTTTTGGTACGATAATCCTTTTTCAAGGAATCCACAAACTAAGTAGTTTGCATAGTCTGCAAACCATGGAATTTCATTATAATCTATCTTCAATAGATATTCATCAGAAAAGTTGTCTTGTATGGCCGATTCATTTAGAACTTCTAATTCGGGATTTTCAAGACGAGAAAGATGATCAGCGGCCAGATTTTCTGCTCCTCTTTTATCTCGGATTTCAATATCAAACTCTTGTAAGAGTAACATCCAACGGATTAATCTTGGTTTGGCATCTTGTTTCGAAAATAGGTATCTAAGAGCAGAATGGTCGGTATAGACCACCGTTTTTGCTAGAACGAGATATGAACGAAATTTATCAAAAGCAAAGACAATAGCAAGGAGTTCTTTTTCAGTAGTTGTATAGTTCGTTTGTGCTCCTTGTAACGTCTTACTAGCATAATATATAGGTTGAAATCTTTTTTCAATCCTTTGTCCTAAAACGGCTCCCATTACAAAATCACTTGCATCGCACATTAGTTCAAACGGTAGGTTCCAATTTGGTGTTATCATGATCGGCGCATTAGTGAGTTTCTCTTTAAGAATATTAAAAGATTTGATACATTCATCTGAAAATATGAATGGAGCATCCTTTTCTAGGAGTTTATTCATAGGAGTGGCAATTTTAGAAAAATCTTTTATGAAACGTCGGTAAAAACCGGCATGCCCTAGAAAACTCCTAACTCCTCTAACATTGGTGGGATGTGGAAGTTTAGCAATTACATCTACTTTAGCTCTATCCACTTCAATTCCTTCCTTCGAAATTTTATGACCAAGAACGATGCCTTCTTTAACCATGAAATGGCATTTCTCCCAATTAAGAACTAGATTTGATTGTTCGCATCTAATAAACATTCGTTCAAGATTAGCTAGACATGTTTCAAATATATCACCGAAGACTGAAAAGTCATCCATGAAAACTTCCATGCATTCTTCTATCATGTCATGAAAAATCGCCATCATACACCTTTGAAAGGTTGCAGGGGCGTTGCAAAGTCCAAATGGCATGCGTTTGTAAGCAAAAGTACCATAAGGGCACGTGAACGTAGTTTTCTCTTGATCTTCGGGTGCTATTGGAATTTGAAAATATCTGGAAAAACCATCAAGAAAACAATAGTAACTATTTCCGGCTAATCTTTCCAATATTTGATCAATGAAAGGTAAGGGAAAGTGATCTTTTCTGGTGGCGTCATTTAATTTTCTATAATCAATACACACACGCCATCCTGTTACAGTCCTAGTAGGAATAAGCTCATCTTTCTCATTTGTAATGACAGTCATGCCACCCTTCTTAGGCACGCATTGAACTGGGCTTACCCATGGACTATCAGAAATTGGATAAATTAAACCTGCGTCTAGCAGTTTAATAATTTCTTTTTTTACTACATCTTGCATATTAGGATTTAGTCTTCGTTGGCGTTGCACATACGTTTTATGACTTCTTCCATAAGGATTTTATGTGTGCAATACGAAGGACTTATTCCTTTAATATCATGAATCTTCCATGCAATGGCTGGTTTATGAGCTTTCAACACAGAAATGAGTTGTGATTTCTCATTTTCAGTAAGAGAAGACGATATTATTACAGGTAATTCAGATTCACCATGTAAATAAGCGTATTCCAAATGGTTTGGAAGTGGCTTTAGCTCTAATTTCGGTGGTTCTTCTATCGATGATTTATATCGATATCTGTCTTCTTCTTTTAGCATTTGAATTTCTTCTGTTGTTGGTTCATATCTATTAGCTATAAGTGTAGCTAACATTTCAGCTTCATCAATTGGCTCAGTTCCTTCTCCTAAAGAACATTCTCCTGTTCCTTGTAATTCTGGAAATTCTTCTAACAATTCTGCATGTGCATCTATAGTTTGAATATAATAACATGTATCATCTGCAGATTGTGGTTGTTGCATTGCTCTATCAACTGAAAAGGTAACACTCTCATCCTCTATACTTAGGGTCAATTTCTTACCGAACACGTCTATCATTGCTTTAGCCGTGTTTAAGAATGGTCTTCCTAATATGAGAGGAACTTGAGAATCTTCTTCCATGTCCAGAACAACAAAATCTACTGGAAATACTAAAGTACCAACTTTAACTAGCATGTTCTCCATTATCCCTCTAGGATATTTTATTGATCGATCGGCTAGTTGTATACTTATTCTGGTTGGTTTCAATTCTCCAAGGTCTAGTTTAGCGTATAGTGAATACGACATTAAATTTATACTAGCACCTAAGTCTGCTAATGCTTCTATTGAACTAAGACTACCCAGAAAACATGGAATTGTGAAACTTCCTGGATCAGATAGTTTTTCTGGTATCTTATTCAACAGCACTGCTGAACAATTAGCATTCATAGTAACAGCTGAGAGTTCTTCCATTTTCTTTCTATTTGAGATTAGATCTTTCAGAAATTTAGCATATCTAGGCATTCCTGAAATCACATCAATGAAAGAAAGATTTACATTTATCTGTTTAAACATATCCAAGAATTTGGATTGCTCGGCTTCAAGTTTCTCTTTCTTCATTTTACTCGGGTAAGGAAGTGGTGGTTGGTATGGTTTAACATAAGGTTTAGCCTTAACTGTGTTATCTTCATTAACCTTCTCAACTACCGGTTCTTTTTCCTTATCTTGTTCAGGTTGTGGTTCTTGTAGAGTAGGAATAGCTTCATCAGAAGTTACAGGTATTTCAGGTGGTTTAAGTGTTGTACCACTTCTTGTGGTAATGGCTTTAGCTGTTTCATTCTGGGGGTTAGCATTTGTATCACTAGGTAGACTTCCCGGTTTTCTTTCACCTATTAACCTTGCTAGGTTACTTACTTCTTATTCCAGATTTTGAATAGAAGCTTGTTGATTTCTAAATGCTTGAGCATTTTGTTCATTAGTTTGTTTTTGAGATGTGAAAAACTGCGTTTGAGTTTCAACTAGCTTCGTCATCATATCTTCTAAATTCGGCTTTTTATCATCGGGTTGTGGTGGTTTGTTTTGAAAATTAGGTCTTTGCTGATTGTAATTATTGTTGGACACTTGTTGATTGCTAGGACCTTGTTGGTTGTTGTATGGAATATTTCGGTTATAGTTCTGGTTTTGATTGTAGATCGGTCTTGGCGGTTGATAATTATTCTGATAATTATTTCCAGGCCTTTGGTTTATGTATGAAATATTCTCTCTTTGTTCCATTGTTAATTCAATACTGAGACAATCTTTTGTCAAATGTGGTCCTCCACACTGCTCACAACTAATTCGTATTGAGTGAATATCCTTAGTCATCTTTTCCATTCGTCTCTCGACAGCATCTATCTTTGCGGAAATGGAATCTAAGTCATGGCTAGAATCGGCTCTAGCTGCTTTAGATGATCTAACGATATCTTTTTCTTGGTGCCACTCATGTGAGTGGGAAGCAGTGTTATCAATAATTTTATAAGCATCAGTTTCGGTTTTCTTCATAATAGAACCACCAGCTGCAATATCTATGTCTTTCCCTGTAGTGATGTCGCATCCTTGGTAGAATATTTGTACTATTTGACAGGTATCTAAACCATGTTGCGGACATCCTCTCAACAACTTTCCAAATCTAGTCCACGCCTCATATAGAGTTTCATTTGGCTTTTGTGTGAACGTAACAATTTCTCCTTGAAGTCTTACGGCTTTAGATGCCGGAAAGAATTGTTTAAGAAATTTTTCAACTAAAACGTCCCATGTATCAATCGCCCCTTCAGGTAACGATTCCAACCAATCTTTGGCTTCTCCCTTTAAAGTCCAGGGAAATAACATGAGATATATCTGTTCATCCTCAACTTCTCGGATTTTAAATAGTGTGCAGATCCTATTAAAGGTACGAAGATGTTCATTTGGATCTTCCTTCGGCACACCACTAAATTGGCATTGATTAGTCACCATGTGTAGAATTTGTCCTTTGATTTCATAATCTGGCGCATTAATGTCTGGACGAGTAATTGCGTGACCTTGGCCAGTGCGTTTAGCTCTCATTCGGTCTTCCATACTTAAAGGTTCTAGATTCTCCATAATTGAATTTGTTGAATCGGAATCACTAGAGGATTCTAATTTAATGGTTCGTTCCTCAACAATCTCTGTTTGAATGATTGGTGGTTCCGAAGGAAAATTTAATGGTTCAGGATCTATGAATCGTCCCTGAATATTCTCCGGATTCTCAATTGTGAGGTCGGGTTCAAAAAATGGATTATCGGAAATTTGAACTGGAGTACTTGGTCGACTGGATGACGATTCTAAAGAAAAATCAACGGCGGTAATATTTGCTAAATGTCTTGATCTAGTTACAGGTGGTGAACGTACAAAAGGTGGTGAACGTCTTGCTCGGTGCATTCACTGAATATCCTATTAGTTTTTAAAAAGGAAAGAAAAATTATATAAGTTATCCAATCAATAGACTTTTTTGATTTTGCCCACGTTTCGAATAGCCAAAAGATCCAGCAGAGGGGCAGGATTCGTTTGGTCTCAATATAATTGAGGACTGTTTGGCTCCAATAACCCGGTCCACGTACAAATCTAACTATTACTACGAACCAGAAAATTTTGATGTCTATCAATTTAACCACTTAAAATAAATTTTCGTAATTTTAAGAAATTTAGATAAGAAGTAGAATAAAAAAATCTATGTCCTAAGAACTAGAATAGCGAGAAATAAGAAAGAAAAAGAGTGTCTCGGAAAAAGATCGAAAAATAAAAATAAGAAAGAAAAAGAGTGACTTATAGAACTTAAAAATACTCGACTAACCCAACCTTATTACTATCACTAACTTAAAATTATAATCGCAAATTGAGATTACTAATTGGAATGATAATTGATACATAGTAAAAGGTGTCTAAAAATATTAAAGCTTACAAGAAAAACTATATCCCAAATGGAAATAACTTAAAAAGAAACTAAAACTTAAAAAGGCGTCGCAAAATTCTAAAGTACCTAAATCTTAGTCTAAAGAAAAGGCACTTAAGGGATTTTACGGCAAAGCCTAAAAATCTAGAAGTAAAAAAAATAACTATGGCAAAAACTATGTATTAAAACTAAATACGTGCGAAAAATACAAATATTACGCTAAAACAATTAAAAAGGGACAAAATATAAAAATATACAAAAAGTTGTAAAAATTACAAAAAATATTATTTTTATATTATTTATTTTTTTAAACTATTAATTTTATATTTTAATTAAACTAATTTAACTTTAAAATACAATTTAATTTAAAAACTTAAACTAATTATAATAATAATTAAGTAATTAGGGTTTATTAATAATAATAATAATTATCCGTAATAAATGCTGATTAGGGTTTCTGTCGGTGTCAGGGTGGCTCCGCGAGTCACGGTATTCGAAGCTGCAAACTCCGCGAGTCGCGGGGTTCCAAAATTCAAATGACAGGTTGATTAAAATTCGACGCGTTTTTTTTTTTTTTTTATATTCTGTTTTATATTTTCTGTTTAAATAAAAATATTTATATAATAAAAACTTATATTTAAAAACTAAAATAAAAATAGAACTACTTTATAATTTTAAAAATATCTTAAAAATAGATTTATATATATATATATTAATTTTTTTTCAGTTTTTTTTTATATTTTAAATAAAAATATTTAAATAAAACTTATATTTTTATAAAGAAACTTTATAAAACTTAAATATTTAACAAAATCTTAAAAAATATATAAATTTTTGTTTTCTTTTATATTTTCGAATAATTAAAAACGTATTTTTACAAAAGTGAATTTTAATAAAAGTAAACTAAAAATAAAAATCTTTTTTTTTTAAAATTTAGCGTTACGCTTCCGGCTTTTAAGCTAGATTGTTTTCCCCGGCAGCGGCGCCAAAAATACTTGATAGTTAAAGCTAAGGGGTATAAAATACTATTAAATTTTAGCAGAAAATACTATTAAATACGATATAATTTTACACAAGATATTTATTTATTTATAGAATGGATATACTAAAACCTTGCTACAACACTTATAGGCAGTGTACCTAATCGTACAGTAGTGTAGTTTTTAGTAAGTCCGGTTCGTTCCACAGGGAAAATCTTTAAACAAAGCTTAACGCTATATTAGTTTACTTTTATAAAAATACAAATATATATAAGTAATATTATTATTATAAAGGGGGGTTTTTACCGTTTAATGACCGGTTTGTCGATTTTAAAACTTTAGTCGCAGTTAAAACCAAATGTAAAATATTAAAAAGACTTAATAAAGTAAATAACGATAATGAAATTGCGAATAATAAAAGTGCGATAAAATAAACTTGCGATAATTAAAAAGTACGATAATTAAAAGTGCAATTAAATACAATAACAATAAATAAAAATGCGATAATTAGAAGTGCAATTAAATATAAAATAAAGGAAATTAAATATGAAATAAAAGAATTATGCTTATTTAAACTTCCGTAATCATGATGTTTGACGTGTTGATTTTAGTTTTATGCCCATGGGTTAATTGTCCTTTGTCCTGGATTATTTAATATGTCCATACGGATTTGTCCATAATAGTCCATCAGTCATAAATATAAAGAGCGAAAGCCTTCGTCAAATTATTCTTATTCCCGAAGTCAAATATTTCAACTAATTGGGGATTCGAATTGTAACAAGGTTTTAATACTTTGTTTAATGAATACACCAGGTTATCGACTGCGTGTAAACCAAGGTTTTACTACTTTGTTAACAATTACACCAATTACCCTTGAATGTAATTCACCCCTGTTTCAACAAGTCTATTAACTATTAATCCAATTCCGTGTCCGGTAAAATGAATAATTATTGGTATTTATAGATATCCCGCCCACCGTACCCAGTCAAGCGTATGTGGTTATATATAAATACGTCGAATTATAAGTTTGTATATTAAATTAACAAGGTATTGTTTAGTTAATATAAAACCCATTAATAGCCCATAGTCTAATTTCCACAAGTGTCGTTCTTTTATCCAAACCCCAATTATGGTACAAGGCCCAATTTCCCAATTTTAGTAATTAGCCCAACATCATGATTACTTCGTTTTAAATAAGCATAATAATAACTTAGCTACGAGACATTAATGTAAAAAGGTTGAACATAACTTACAATGATTAAAAATAGCGTAGCGTTACACGGACAGAATTTCGACTTACACCCTTACAACATTCGCTAACATACCCTTATTATTAGGATTAAAATTAAAATTAAAATTAAAATATAAATTATAAATAAATATTACGTATATAGATAGAGAGATTGATATATTATGATTATTTTTACGATCAGAATGCGCGAGCTTTATAGGCAGTTTCAACATTTGGGGCTCCGCGACTCGCGACCCTTTTCTTCTTCAAACTCCGCGAGTCACGGAGATCGTTTTTACAGCTCACCCACATTTGGCTCTTTGTTTGCCGATGATTTATTTTATAAATATAATATATATATAATTAATATAATTAATTATATATTATATTATATTTATATATATAGTTAACTTGTAATTTTTTAGTCCGTTGCGTCGAGCGTTGAGAGTTGACTCTGGTCCCGGTTCCGGATTTTCGAACGTCCTTGCGTACAATTTAATATCTTGTACTTTGCGTTTTGAATCTTGTACTCTTGTAATTTCGAGACGTTTCTTATCAATAATTGGAACCTCTTTGATTGTATTTTGTACTTTTGAGCTTTTTGGTCGTTTGCGTCTTCAATTCGTCAAATCTGTCTTTTGTCTTCACCTTTTAATATTTAAACGAATATCACTTGTAAATAGAACATTTGCAACTAAAAGCTTGTCTTTCTTGGGGAATAATGCTATGAAATATATGTTCGTTTTTAGCATTATCATACACCTAGCAATAATTTGCCATGAACAATTTGGTGATATGCATGTAGCTGTATACCTTGACTTGTCTGAGTACTTTGGTTTTATCTGGAACCCTTCAGTAACACACTTTGTACGTAATTGCATAAGAAAATCTTCCTTGTTTTCGAAAGTCTGATTCAATTTAACTAGATCTGAGGTTTCATATATTGTCATTGATCTAGGTTTCATTTCGGGTTGGGTGTTCGACAGTAACGGTGGCATGTTCCAAAATATATCATCTGGTTGGGGATTATACTTAATTGGCTGGTCATAAGTTTGTGTTTGGTTGACGTATTCATCTTCGTATTCATCATCACTATCAGGAACATCATCCTCATCAACTATGTAGTTAGAAAAAGGGTGTTTTGTTGGTTTGATTGGATTCACATTTTCCATATCATCATGCTCAGATCCGCTTTGATCAGATGTAGGTAGGTCAACCATGTAATGATCTTCGTTACCTTCAAACGGTGGTTGTTTATCATTCAACAAATTGGTGTATTGTATTTGTTGGTTGATTTCATCTGTGGTGTGAGTTTGTAAGTTGATCTGATTTACAGATTGATTTTATAGGTTCGAATTATTTGTGTATGGATGTGGTTGGTTGTACTGATCAGTGTATGGGTGGTGTAGGTTGAACTGATTGTTACTTTGGTGTTCTAGGTCGTACTGATTGATGGTTGACTGTTGTAGGTTGAACTGATTGATGGATGACTGTTGTCGGTTGAACTCATTACTGTATGGATGATGTAGGTTGAACTGTTGATTGGATTGCTGATGTAGATTGAACTGATTATTGGATGGATGATTAAGGTTGTACTGATTATTGTAAGGATTTTGTAGGTTGAACTGATAATTGGTCGGATGTTGTAGGTTTAACCGATTATTGTATTGTTGTTGTAGGTTGAACTGATCATTAGGATTAGTAAGGTTTCGACCTAAAACATGCATTGAATTCGTAATATCTTCTAGATATATGTGAACGGGTTGATTTGAGATGACGAAATTCATAAAATCATTAAAATCATCTTCATCATCAGTTATATCCAAGACACAGTTATCGACAACGTATTTCATAGATATAACTAAATCTTGTGAAACAACGATTTTTTTTAACACATATTTTAACAAAAGCGTACGATTTAAGGGTTTGTTTGGCGCGATTGTAAGTTTCAAAGGTACTATGGGACAATTAAGTGGCATATAAACTATATGATTATTGACATGTTCAAAATAACCTCCTGAACAAATATATATATCTTTAACTTACTCATCACTTAATATGTAAAGACATATAAAAGTAGGGATTACTCACCAATAAGTGATGACCTCAAACTGCGCAAAGAGTTAACTTCAACTACTAAGTTGTTGTGAATATGAATCTGGTGTGTTTGAATATCGATCAAGTATGGTGTTTATTAAATATGGGAATTACTTATGGGATCCCATTACTTATAGAGTACAAATGGATAACAGGAATAAAAGGATCTACGTTATCCAATTAAATTCATGAAAGGTGGATTTCCTATCCGTAGCTAATAAGTATAAGAAATGTTATCTAAATGTGGGACCTAGGTTGCCTTTTTAATCATGAAAGTCCACTGTGGTCGACTACTTCATATATGGTGGTCGACTATGTCATTTTTATTAAGTGGTCGACCCACAGCAGGGTCGACCACAGTGTATTTAAGCAGGGGTCGACCACATTTTCCACTGTGGTCGACTACTTCATATACGGTGGTCGACTATGTCATTTTTATTAAGTGGTCGACCAACATCAGGGTCGACCACATCGTATGTAAGCAGTGGTCGACCACATTTTACACCAGTGGTCGACCAGTCATTTGGTGACTGTCAAAAGATTACAGTGGAGCATGTTCAACCTGCTGACCTAATATGCCAAAACAAACATTAGAGCTACCTTTTATAGTGGAGCCTGTTCAAAATACAATACCAACACAAACATTAGATCTACCTTTTACGTACTTCGATTCGAGATCTAAAGAATGTCTTCCCCATCCTATGTCTGTATTCTAATGCAACCTTCGCAGTATCTTTCTCGAATGGGTAGGTTAGCTGGCAAAATACACGCTCCATGTTTATGCAAACCCATACACCACAGTCACCGTAATATCCTGACTGCTGAGGTGAGTCGATATACGTAAATGTAGATGGCATCGAGACGTGTGGTGGAGGAGTGTAGTTAATTGCCCTCAAAAACTCTGGCAGACACTTACCCAACTCGGAAACATAATAAGCGCGGTGGTCAATTGACTTGTGCTTAACAAAACTATCGTAAATGACGGCGGTGAAGTCCTTAAGATCAAGCACAATAAGCACCCAGTGATCCGCATCTTCCAAACATGTTGGGAATAGGACCTACAATTAACGTTAGAAAGTTATACAGATAACTCTAATCTGAATGTATATGTCAATGTATATTTAAACTGTATATGTATATGTATTTGATATTGTAACCTTCTGACACTTCGACCAATGTGGGAAAGGGAGTCTCGATCCGTCTGCATAGCAAGTAATATTGGGATTGGTGTAATTCGGGTCAAGTGTTACACCCGTTTTAAAAAATCCCCATCCAGTTAATCATGTCGACCGGCATGATCGTACATCTTTGGCGGTCCTTTAGTGGCTGAAAATCCATTTGATCTAAACGGTAGCTCTACCATAACAACATAGATCCCCAACCGTTAATATTCTGAAATTAACCCATTAACAATCACTTAGTCAATCTCAAGTTAGCAGAGTTAAATGTCGACCACTTTAATAATAAGTTTATAAAACACTTACAAAGTTATCTAAGTAACCGCCTTCAAATTTGTTGTAGATACGCTCCCAAAACTCGTCAGTGATGAATATAAATCCGTCGGATAGGCCCCGAACAAATACCGATAAGCACTCGTAATGTGGAGTCATCATCTCTTCCTGTGTCTTAGGGCCGTCCAGATTCCTTTCATCATGATATAATGTGGACGGGCCGGGATAGATAAGTCCAGACTTATGAATCAAATCGTCAATGATTTCTAGAATAACATTATCAGGCACTACCGGGGCACTCAGTCTCCCCGTCTTCTGTTGTTTTATCGGGATTTCTTTCTCTGATATGTCAGGCTTTCTTTTTGCACCCTTTTTGATCATTTGTGACGGTGTAACGAAGGGAGACATCCTTGCCCGTGCAACCCGACGGTCCCTTTTGCTTCTCCTCACATAAACCGGTGAAGCAACCTTCACATTATCATACATATCTTTCTTGGTTGTCTGAACTTCAACATCTGACACATATCCACCAATGAAACCACCATCATCCTGTCACAGAAACACACAGCAGTAAGTCATCAGAAAGTCATATATATAGTCGACCTTGACATGGGTCGACTATAGTATAAATGTAATATAGTCGACCTAGTTATTGGTCGACTACATTGTAATCGTGGTGATAGTCGATCCATTGAAGGGTCGACTACTCATCTGCACACTGGACAGTTTATATAACTTACCAACTTGCTTAAATGAATTATATAATAAGAAATTACCTGCTCTTGTTGACGGATATGCTGTTGTAGGTTTTGTATCGTAGAATGGATTTTTAAAATCATTGTCTTGTGTTAGTCTCTAGAAACATATAAACTCTGCACTATCTTTAGTGTCTCACGTGTAACACGGATGCCAGCCTCAACCCGATCACTCATCTCCTTAATCTCCTTGGCATGTTTGTTTTCCTGGTCATCTAATCTCTTTGTCAAATTCTTAATCATATCCGTCAACTCCTTCTTCGTCTCATCATCAAATTTCTTCGGATCATCATCTTTCTTCACCGGTACTTTAGCATCAGGGTTCTTGAAATAGTTTGCACTAGCAACCCACCACTCACACTTAACCTCTGTCTTGGTGGGCCTCAAACGATTGAGAGGTCGTTCTTCGTCCGGGATATCATCCTGTCATACACATATTCATACACATATTCATACACATATCCATATACATATACATATACATATACATATACATATACATATACATATACATATACATATACATATACATATACATATACATATACATATACATATACATGTACATATACATGTACATATACATATACAGTTACAGTTACATATACATATACAGATACATGTACAGTTACATATACAAATACAGATACATATACATATACAGTTACATATACACATACATATACAGTTACATATACATATAGATATACACATACATATAAACATAACACATACATAAATATTTTCGCCCATATTTGGTATAATTATACTCACCGGGAGTTGCATCAACTCAGCGTACTCATTCCAGCCCATGACTTTCTTCTTCCGTTTCCAGTGGATTCCACGAGGTATGCCTTCACTTTCCGGCTTAAAAGCATATGCTTCTATTCGGTGTTTGTATGCCTCCCATATCCACATCTACAAACAAAAACCAAATTTGGTTAAATATGAAACATGTTAATTGCTTAAAATTCATAAGTACGGATTACTACCTTAAATGCCCAAGTGAAGCCGCTCAAATGGTATGTCATTACCCCCTTCCGGGTTTGATCTACTACCCTCTCTTTATAAGGTACTAACACGTGATGCAAACTATTGTAAAGTTTGGTCCATAAGAAAGAACCCCACGGATACTTGTTCATCAACTCAAAGTCCTCTAATAAAAGAAGCATGTCATCGTTTACGCTATCCCGCAACTGCTTCCCAAGGAAGCATAAGTTAATTATCAACGCAATAGCGACTATGACCTTATCCTTGTCAGTTCCTTTCAACTCATCTTTAAAAAAGGCGTCGTGAAACTCCGAAAGATGACGTTGACCAATATGTCGTTTAATAAAAACACGAGATGAAACCGAGTGGTCAAAATCCGACCTCTCTTGACCTATCCACTCTATAAAAGATGTAACTGGACCAAACCGCATCCCGGTAACCAAGCAAAACTCACGTCTATCACACCTAATGACATGGTCTCGGGTAACTCGAAACCATAGCTCTTCTGGCTCCTCACATATTTCGCGTCCATTGATTACAAACTTTTTCGGACGGTCAGTCTGATTCATTAATAAGCAATGTATGTATCCCGGATCATTGTCATCACACTTTATATCTAACCAATGACCGAAACACGTCTCTCTGAAAATCTTTGTCTGAGCCGGAGTGAGTTTGTTCTTAATCTCCCTTATAAGAGACATCTTGCTTCGAATGGTGACCTTGGCCTCGAACCAAACCTGTAATCAGACAATGATAATGTCATTATACATAAATGTTAATATACATACACATACATACAGGTACATACAATTGAAAAGCAAATACACTATAGTCGACCTTCGTTTTGGTCGACTAAAGTTTTATTCAACTATAGGCGACCCAAAATGGGGTCGACTATAGTGTATTTTTTTGGAAGTCGACCCTTTGAATGGTCGAGTATGCAAGTGATCTTCTGACCTAAGGCATCCCCATAACCATTTACAGGTATATACACTTTAGCAAAAACAATGGGAGAATTGTATATCTATAGTTACATATACATATACATATACATATACAATTACAGATACCTATCATATACTGACATATACACACATACAAATACATCCATACACACATATATATAAATACAGGGACCCATACATAGATATACATATATACACATACAGATAAACTAACATATACATACAACAACGAAATAGGTTTTACCTCAATATCTGTCATCTTTGAAGGGAAGTCTTGATTGAATCTAGGGACGAAATAGATACACTGACGATGGAATTAGGGTTTATCTACAAACTATACAAACTATTGAAGTGATCTCTTGATTGAATCTGCAATGAATGAGGGTTGATGAATCAGGTTACGATCTGCAATGTTAGAGTTGAAATTTGAATTTTGTTATCCCAACTCGCTATTTCAGTGTCTTTTTTTATACTCGACCATCATTAAGGTCGCCCGTGTTTTTTGGGGTCGAATATAGTAGTCGACCGATATCCAACAAAAGTCGACCTTGCTAGTTATAAACGGTGGTCGACCACATTTAAATTTGGTGTGGTTGACCAGGTATAGCGGTAGTCGACCCAATGGGTGGTCGACTTAACGGTGTAAATAGACAATTTTTTTTCCTAAAAGTGTATTTTGGAATAAAACTTTTTAAAAAAGTGTATTTTGGAGAATTCCCCACCTTTTATAAGAAAAATTGTTGGCTTATTGTGTTGGGCCTGGCGTAAGAAAATAATATTTGGGCCCCCAAAAATTTTGAGCTCTGTACAACTGAACTCGTTGCACTGGGCCGGACCGGGCCGGACCTGGTCAAAGTTGCAGGAATATGGATTTTAGCTCTGTGCAACTGAACTCGTTGCACTACCTCTGGGCCGGACCTGGTCAAAGTTGCAGGAATATGGGGTATGAGATGGGAAAATCAAAAGCTATATTGTATATTGAAGTAAAGTAATAGATGTTTTGGCTTTTATTTGTAGCGTCATGAAATATGTACGCTTTAGAATAAGAGTTTTGCATATGTTGGGTCATGTTGATTTGCGTGTATTTTGTTTTGGTTTGTTTCAATGTTGTTTGTTCTATGAGGGCGGGTCTATAAAGTTGTGCGTATGTTTATATCTTTGTGTATATATCTTTGTTTATCTGTTATATATTAGAGTTTTTTTTGCCTAAAAAAAAGTAATAACTCCGGTGAAAAACCCTTGTGATAAAAACGATCAACATCCTTAAAGTCAGTAATTTCGCTAACTCGGATGAGAAAAGAGTCGACATTTAAATTGTTCATGATCTCTTTCTCCACGCTCGATATCGGAGAAGGGCTATCCCATTCAACAAACACTAGAGCCACACCGACACAAGAGTTAAGAGCAATTCCGAGTTGAGATAATTCGGAAGAAGCTTTAGCAACATGAATAACATGCTTTTTGATTATTTTATCTTTTATTTTATTATACAATGCTTTTTGATGAGATGCACCCAGGTAACGATTCATAAATAGAGCCCTAATTTATCATGTATTTAAATTTAAACTGTCAATGTCGTATACGTTTGTTTTCCTTTTTATATAAATAAATAAAGAGCATATGTATGTTACCAGTCAATTAATGGATAAAAATTTGACAACGCCACACATGAATATTTTAGGACGGATTAAGGATTTGTGGAAGATGCTTATATATTTTTGTGATTAGATAAAGCTACTATGATGAAATGGGGTTGCATGTTTGAATGTGGGTCAGAATACGTGAACCTCACTATAGTGGGTTGTATTCAGTTTTAGTGGGTTGTATTCAGTTATAGTAATATTGCAACATATAGTACCAAATATGGTCTGTTTGTAATATTTGGTGGAGATCGACAGAGATGGAGTGACACAGACGTCAAATATATTTCAAATATATTAGTACACCAGTGAAATGATCCGTGGAATTACGGGGTTATTTAAACGAAACAGTTTAATAATATGTTTTAGGTATTAAGTAAATGTAAATGCTAAAGTCATTTAGTTTAATAACCCGTGAAACCACATATTTCGACTAAGAAACTTGTCATTGTTAATTTGGTTAGAATAAATGAACCACATTAATTCTCCCACCACCTTCTTACAATTTTCATTACAATTACTATTTTCTTTGTCATAAATGGTACTTATTTAACATTAAAAGAGGAACTCAAAATACCTGGTTCAACCTCACGAAATCATGATTACTAGTTTAGAAGCTGAAGAAGTTACGTCATAAGAGAAAATATACAAATTCACGGATTTCAACCCTAAAAATCTTCAAATCCAAATTCATCGAGCACCTTCAATTTGAATCCAGAAACAAAAAAGAAGAGAGATGAAAGAAAACAGACTAAAAAGAAGAGGCGTGCTTAAGGTAATCAATGAATTTTCTACCGATATGTCAGGCACGCGTGCATGTTTTGAATTTAGGAAAGGAACGATTCTTGAGGATGAAGTACAGTGACGTGTTTTTTTGATATAAAGAAGCCCTAATTGAAGAGATAGAGAAGCCGTGCAACAATTATTATTTGTTGAAAAAGATTTAGTTTAATATATAAGTAGATTTAATTTAATTGTAGAAATAATTCTATTTATGATGACATCATCTACATGTCATCACAATTTTTATTTTTTTTTTAATTTTTTTATAGAAGGAAAAGAGTAATTATTACATTATCATTTTAAAATTTTAATAGAACTTATAGACTTGTTTTGCTGGTTCTACTCACCTATCACTCAACAAAATCATTTGATATTTTGCCGACCCATGTTGTAGATGCGTTAATACTAATTTTTTTCATCAAGTTATTTAATGACAACTCTAACATAGTCACTAAGAAATTTAGACATTCTAATTTTGCTTGTACATTTCAAGTTATTACTCATTTTCTAGAAATAACTACTACTCCGTCAACAACTAACAACTGTACAACTACTTTATGGATCGTATCAATCTTTTTATTCTAATATTAACATCATATAACATAAGTCAGGGATGTAATTTTCAACTCAATTACAGTAATTTATTTGACTAATCAAAAAAATTACACCATTATCAAGAGTAACGGGCTAAACACACATAAAACACCCAAATAGATTAAAACGACTTTAAAGCTAGTTAGAGTGAATGCTAAATAAAGATGACTATAAGACCATTTGTATGTGGAACAAGAAACGTCCAATCACACGTGGAAGAAAAGCAATGCCCGATGGTGGCGTATCGCGGCGTTGCATGGCGTTTCAGGGGCGTGGGTTGGTATCCGACGGCAGCTCCAACGGGCAGTTTGTACTCGTGTCTGATTTTGATTTGTTTTCGAAAATAAACGTTTGGCATGAGTTTAAATATTACAAAAGATTAATCCAAAATTATTTATACTATATTTACTCATACACATATAATTCTTCATTTTAATCTTAAATTTTCTATCAAATTACATACATATTAAATGTTTGTAATGAATAAAACATACAAAATGCTTGAGTTCCTTCTTGAATCCGATTCCGATGATGAAAAATTTGTTCATTTTGTCAATAATTTAACGGAAGAGAAGTGGAGGGAGAGGCTACTATTTAACGAGTCCCTCGAGCCCGTATATATATTCCAAGGGATCGTGAAGATGTGGCCATAAGTTTATACAATGATTATTATTCGGAAATGCCAAAGTATCGTGAAAAACTTTTAAGCGACTTTATCGAATGAGTCGTCAATTATTTCTCCGAATCATCGAAAGTATATCTAACTATAATAGTAGTGATACTCCCGATTATTTTTTGTATTCGAGGGAACGTCCCGATGCAATTTCCGGAACATTGGCTTCTTTTTAATACCATACATGTTTGTGCTCGAGAGGTATGTTTTCCTTAAAAAAAAGCAATTAAATTCGATATCCCAAACTGGGGCACACCTATATTGTACTCTGTATGCCAGCAGCCGGTATAAGTTTTCACTTCACGATCAAGTTCAACACCGTAGTTGACATGTAATATAACAGATAACGGATTTGATATGCGCAAAGCACACCTAATCTTATTGTAATATGATTACGAATTCGTCCACATAGAGCAGAGTTTAGGTTATTGAAAACTAATAATTATTTCGAAGTTTTAAGTTGTAAATGGGGTTGTGATTTAAAATAAATTAAAACAAAGTAAACAAAAAATGAATTCAAAAAGATAAGGGGTATTCACTTAGATTCAATACTCTAGGTTCCGGATTGCTTTTATTAAGAACAATGTAATTAAATCCCTAAGTATAACTCTCGTTAACCTAGTTCATTAATCAATTAGTAAGATAAGCTGGTGTCCCGCACTTAGATACTAATTATATCATGAAAGTGTCAGTTTTTCACGCTGGTTTCCCGCACACTTCTGAAGAACACAATCAATAAATTATAACTACCCAAGATTATGATTCAGTTGAAGGATAAATCGGTGTCCCTCTTTAGGCTTCACAATTACATACTTAATTGATGTGATTAATTATTAGTCTAATTACACTGGTGTCCCGCATGCAATTCAACCTATCTAATTATTTCTCAATAACCTAGATAAATTAATTGATCTAATAATTCTCATCACATCAATCAACATACAAGTAACTAGTGGGAAAAATGTTATAAAAATAGAAATATAGAAAACAGTTTGATTGATGGCCCCTTTTCTCTCTCAACCTAAAAACTTACCCAATTTCAAACCTTCATATCCCAATTCAATTCCAATCAACAACTTTCACCATCAGTTTCCTTTCAATTGTTCTAACCCATCCCCTAACATTAACCAATCGACCCATTATTCCAACCGATCGAAGCCTAATTTCTCAAAAAAATCCACAATTTTTCTAGGTAACTTATCCAAATTTATCAACCCTGTAATCATCAAAAATACCTTCCAGAGATATGGAATCATTGTTGGAATTTAATGGAAGAAGGATCAGAACTTTGCTTTTGTTCATTTCGAGAACTCTTTTCAAGCAACCGGTGCCATCAGAATGAATGGTAAGAATTTTAATGGTAAAATTGTTTATGTTGGGTTTGCTAAAAACGATTTGAATACTAAGATCCTCCCTGTTACCTTTGCTCAAGATCACACTGATATTCCCTCCAACCTTCCAATTTTTATATCTTCGAATCAATCTACTTGCTCCCGTTTAGATTTAACCGCTATGGTTATCGACAAAAATGTGATGACCCGGGAATTTCCGACCAAATTTAAAGTTAATCTTTATATGATTTCGACACGATAAGCAAAGTCTGTAATATTGAGTCTTAAAATTTTGGAACAGTTTACATGAATGCAATTGTTCTTTGACTATTCCCGACGAATCACGAACCATTGTGTATGACAAAATATGTAAGTATATATATAACATCTTTGATTGATAAAATACATTTAGACAATTAGAATTAAATGTAAAATAATATATAGACTAATTAAGTTACTACTAAAATGAATAGATATAAATTCTATACATAAGTAGTATTATATATATATTGTAATATATATAAAAATCATAAATATTAAATATTCAAAATATGTTATAATATATATTATATAATTAGTAATTATGATATAATTAATAAATTGTAACATTATTATGCTAAATGTAATTTCAAGTATATTAATATAGATACAATGTAATTGCAAGATATATATATATTGTTGTTATACTAATATTATTATTAATTTCATTATTATTATTAAGATAGGTATTAATATTAATACTAGTATCAGTGTTATTAATGTTACTCTATATGAAAGTTGATATATTATGATTACTAATATTATTGTTATCATTATTGATATCATAATTAATAGTAAAATTATAATTTTAGTTATTATCATGATTATTAATATTAAGAATACTAAAAACTATCTTTTTATTTATATCGTTATCATTATAGCTAGTAATAATATTATAATTTTCTTTATGAATAATATTGGTTTTATTATTTATTATTAATACTATTATCATTAAGAATCATTATCATTACTAACATTAGTATATCTGTATTATTATTCTTATTTAATATTTTGATATTATTATTATGATTAGTATAATTGTTAATAATTCGTTATTGTTATTAATAACTTTATTATTGTATTAGTATTTTTTTATAACATTATTAATATTAAAGATTTCGAATTATATATATATATAATTAAATATATAAATAAATATATATATAAATGCATATATATATATAAAATACAATTATATATAAATATATATAAAAATATATATATATATACATAAATACATATATATATGGATAAATATATATAACTAATATATATATGTATACAATTATAGATAAATAGGTATTATATTCATAGGATCCTAAGTTCAAATTTTCTTCACACTCAAACTGTAATAGATTTTTGTTTTTATCACTAAAACTCGTTACTTAACTGTATAAGGTGTACGAATTGTTGAAATTAGTTATCTGTTGATTATTTTACCTATCTGATTAGGTATTCTGTCTCTATATTCGCTATCAGATCGAACCACTTGGCATTATAGACAAAATTGATCGAATCATTTGTAATAAACTTCAATTATAGGATATCTAAGATTATTTAAAACACCACTCTTCTGTAAATCGAAATTAAAAAGCCAAAAACTCAGAAAAATAGAACGTATCCCCTGTACGAGTAGCTTTTTGCTTAAAATTCGAATTTGAAAATATTTTCAAAAAGTAATAATGCAGATGTACTTAAAATCTTCAACTCAAACTATCTGGAAAGTTTTAGATTTTAATTCTTCGAATTGAAACTGAATTTTTGAGTCAAACTTTCGTATTCAAAAAGTCAAAACTTGTTCTTGATTAAAATTCCACCCGGTTTTGATGTTTTAGAATAAATTGGAGTTACAGAAAGTTTTTAATGATGATCTTAAAAACGTTTCATGTTGTACATATACTGTAAAACATCTTCAAACTTGAAATCAATATTTTTTTTATCTCGCGAAGCACAGCAGCAACTTTTTCTTTTAATTTTCAGTTTTATTATTTTTGTTGTTAATCCAATTAATCAGAGATAGTTGTATTGTGATTGATTAGTAATTTCAAATTCAGGCTTGTGATTATTATTAAGATTATAAAGGAAGCTGTGTCGACATGACTGAAGAAGATGATGAGTCATTTAAATTATGGGTTAAATAATATTTTGGTTTGTATAATTTTGGATAAAGGGCGACGGCCCAACTGGTTCGAGGCATTGACGGGTATTCTAGAGGTCGGAGGTTCGAGTCTGGTCATGGGCATCTTTTTTTGGGAAAAACAATTAAAGGTAGCCTTTTGTTATTATTATTATTATTATCTTTGTTATTGTTATTATTAGTGTTATTATTATGATTATTATCTTTATTATTGTTATTGATATTGTTATTATTAGTTATTAATATTAATACAAGTATTATAGTTATTAAGTTTAATATTGATACAAGTGATATTATTATGATTATTATTATTATTATTATCATTAGTTATTGTTATGATGTTAATATAATTACCATGATTATTATTATTATCATTTCTTTTATATTTTTGTTATTTAGTAACATCATTAAGTATTGGTAGTGTTATTATTGTATTATTGATATTGATATAAGTATTATTATGCTTAGGATTATTATTATTATTATTGAAAATAATACAAACTATTATAATTATCATTAATATTAGTGTTAGTAACATTTGGAATTTTTATTATTATAAACAAAAGAATTGTTATTATCACTTTAAATGTTATCTTAAAATACTACTTTAATATATAAATGGTATTTATTTATAAATATGTTTAATACATATAACATAACAAAAATTATATTTTCACATAAAAAAAAATAAGTATATGAAACATACATATGTTATTAAGATAAAAATAATATAATTAATAAAGTATATATATATATATATATAAAATCATTCGATTACGATTATGTGTATTAATAAATATCTAAATGATATAGGTTCGTGAATCCGAGGCCAACCATGCATTGTTCAGTTGATTAAATATCGTTATATGTATTTTTACTACAAAATACAGTATGGTGAGTTTCATTAATCGCCTTTTAAATGCTTTTGCAATATATATTTTTGGAACTGAGAATACATGCGCTGTTTTTACAACTGTTTTACGAAATAGACACAAGTACGTGAAACTACATTATATGGTTGAATTATCGAAATCGAATATGCCCCTTTGTATTAAGTCTGGTAATCTAAGAATTAGGGAACAGACACCCTAATTGACGCGAATTCTAAAGATAGATCTATCGGGCCCAACAAGCCCCATCCAAAGTACCAGATGCTTTAGTACTTCGAAATTTATATCATGTCCGAAGGAGGATCCCGGAATGATAGGGGATATTCTTATATGCATATTGTTAATGTCAGTTTCCAGGTGTTCAATCCATATGAATGATATTTTTGTCTCTATGCACAGGACGTATGTTTATGAGAAATGGAAGTATGAAATCTTGTGGTCTATTAAAATTATGAAATGATTATTTATGTTAAACTAATGAACTCACCAACCTTTTGGTTGACACTTTAAAGCATGTTTATTCTCAGGTACGAAAGAAATCTTCCGCTGTGCATTTGATCATTTTAAATATATTACTTGGAGTCATTCATGACATATTTCAAAAGACGTTGCATTCGAGTCGTTGAGTTTATCAAGATCATTATTAATTCAATTATAGTTGGATATATTATGAAATGGTATGCATGTCTGTCAACTTTAGATGTAATGAAAGATTGTCTTTTCAAAACGAATGCAATGTTTGTAAAATGTATCATATAGAGGTCAAGTACCTCGCGATGTAATCAACTGTTGTGAATCGTTTATAATCGATATGGACTTCGTCCGGATGGATTAGGACGGGTCTTGACAGTTGGTATCAGAGCGGTGGTCTTAGCGAACCAGGTCTGCATTAGTGTGCATAACTGATAAGTCGTTAGGATGCATTAGTGAGTCTGGACTTCGACCGTGTCTGCATGTCAAAAATTTTGCTTATCATCTTTGTCGGAAATCATCAGTTTATCATCCTTAGGAAATTACCTGCTTATCATTCTTTGTCTAGACACATCTTACTGCAATGATTGCATGAATAGTGTATAGACAAAATCCATATCTTAGTGTATCTGTCACTGTAGACCTTATCTGACACGTTTCTTTAATTTTCTCCGTAATTCACGGGATCTTTTGACGTACGTATAGATATTCTATATATAATTAGAATATCATTCGATATTCAAAAATCATTTCATATCAAAACCCTTTAACTGATCGTGAGAGATGGATCCTACACCTAGCTTGGATTCCATTAGTTCCGGAAGCGATTTTGAGATGTATATTGAAGCAGACTCCGAAGTCAATGAACCAGAAGTGCCTCAACCATTTAGTCATTTTTCTTTCTGGAGGAGATGGGGGTGGGTCCGAGACTTACTCACTCGATGGAGAAATGAAGAAGGCGAGCCCTACCGCGAACCAAACTTACCTCCTAACATCGGAGAAAACGATGTACTCACCGGTGAACCTATGCGCAACACTGTATTCACCATTCTTGCTAAAGTTTTCCACCTCGAAGGTCGCATTACTGCAATCTCAGAAAATATTCAATCTCTACTTCCGAATACCAATCGAAGGGGAATATTAGAAGAAGTTAGGGAACTTCGAATTGATAATCAAGATCTATCGAATCAGATGAGTGGATGGATAGAAATGATAGAGGGTAGGATAGAAAACCTGACAAGAATGGTGCGTGATCTACAAGCTATACTTACTACATCAACATCATCACCAACCTCAGCACCAACAACACTTGTACCACCATCAGCAGCACCAGCAGCATAACCAGTACCAACAACAACATCATCATCACACGTCTCAACCTCACAATCTATACCTCAAATATAATCATCATTCTACGAATCGTTCTACATAAACTATCTTCGTCCTTCATGGCAATTATGTAATCTCTAATGTTTTAGAGATTATGTACTCTAGTTCTAGCCATAAATCAGATGAGTTTAATATCACATTGACTCATTAAATCTATGATTACGTTCAATATATGTGTATATGTTTTCATAAAGATTGTAATTAAAAGTTTTATTGTACAAACTGTTAATGATGAAAATATTTTAACGAGTAGGTAATACCCGAGGAATATTTAAGATTTCACATTAATAAGTTACACTGTACATTCTTCAAATCTGATTCAACATTCCTTTACTATCGTACTTACATCTACAAAGATACGAATCCGTTCACCGCAGAATAACCATTTTCATTCAATTTCATATTTGGATTTTGATTTATCAGAATCCAACAAGTGGCATAATGAAGAAAACATTTGACAAAATAAAATTTATTAGAAACAAACAAATTAACTATGAGAAATTTTGTTAAGAATCCACGCTAACTGTTCCTAGCTAATTGTTCCTAGCTAACTGATTACATTTTCTTTATCTCAATTTACATTCTCGTAATTTTATTTATCGTCATTTAATTTCTTTTATTTACTTTACGCACTTTATTTATCGTTATTTAATTTCTGTTATTTATTTTACGCACTTTAAATATCGGGACACGTATACAAGGTTTTGACATATCATATCGACGCATCTATATATATTATTTGGAATCACCATAGACACTCTATATGCAGTAAAGATCGAGTTCTCTATACAGGGTTGAGGTTAATTCTACAATAATATATATAGTTTGAGTTGTGATCGAGTCTGAGACGTATACGGGTCACGACACGTATTAATTAATTCAAATATTATATATTAAACTATATATAAATTATTGGACTGTCAATTGTGGACTATCGACTGTGGACTAATAAGATTGGACAATTTAAATGAATTAAAATATTGATTATAACATATGAAACATAACATTTCTTCAAGTTTGCCACTTGATTTCATCTTAAACCTCATTTGTATCTCGACGATTACAATCTGCGTTCAAACCTTTCATTATTCTTGAAAACACCTCAATCGAGAGGATGAAACAACCGCACTTCATCTACGGAAGAAAAGATTAATGCATATAGTTATGCACCTGAAAACACTCGGAACTTGAGTAAATGTTTAACGCGTATCTGTGCTAGTTCCTTTAGCATTGTTATTACTGAAAATAACTTTGCAATCTCTTTTCAAATTAGCAAATTTTGTCACAGCTCCAGCAAGTCAACTTCGACTTTTATTCGGATTAGCCTTATTAGAGCCTTGATATATGTTGTCTTTTCGCCTTCGTTACCGAAGAATCTTTTATATCCCACCATATTATCAGTAGACGTACCAACAACCTCGTCGTTCCCTGGCTTAAATCTCTCTGACAGATCATTATATTTATTCATTGAAACCCTATCATATACTCATCCGCATCTTGTAAAGAGAACTGCCATAACAATTACCGGGAATCAGCAATCAGTACTTTGAAAACTCACAGCATATCTACATCAACAGTTATATGTATAACATTAATCTTTTAGAATTATGGTCTTTCATTCTGAAATTCTGAACAGCACTCAGTCTACAAATCAATATTCTGGATGTTGAAAAAGCTGAATGAAGCAGCAGAAATTGTAGACAACCGTAAACGACCTTAATCGTCAGAAGTTTAATGATAAAGAATAGTATGTTGGAAAAGCCAAGAAAAAAAAATTGGAGCTGAAAAACGGATTGAGCTAACCACGAAGGAGACCAAGGACAAATACAAGGACCATACCCTATATTCAAAGGATCCAGATGATTCTGTATCCGATGAAATCTTTAGAGAATATCCTACTCCGAAGTCATGTTAAAATCTTGCAAAAAATCTTTCTTCATCAACCATCGAACTTAGAAATTCCAAAATATCATCATCAATATCTTCGATATTTCTGAGGATATTTTCATAAATATTCTCGTCCGAAATTATATACCTCTTCGTGCTTCCTGTGTATCATTATAATGGAAATATTCAATAGAAAATTTAGTACCGAAAAGCAGAGTATGCGAAACTATGAAGAAAGCCGTGGATAAATCACAAAGAATAAGTTTGACTTCAAAGAATCCAAATGATTCAATGTCTGCTAAGGTCTTTAGTGAATATCTTGCTCATTACTCTAAACCCTTGCAGACAATAGTTTCTATCATCCTCTGATCTTAGATATTCCGAGATATTATCGTATCTTTCATTATAAATATCCTCCATATTTCTGAAGATATTTTTATAACTATTCTTATCTGAAATCATTAATCTTTTCGTACTATCGGTGTTACATCATATAGAAACTGTTAGTTTCTATATTCTGTAAACTTTCGAGCTTAACATATGAAAGCTATTGAAGTAATGTTGGGAAATTGATGCATGAGTTAGTATAATATAATGACACTTGATCAACGTGATTATATTACAGTAAGTCATGCTGAGTTTCTAAATGGAACAGGATGATTCACAGACTATAACGTCATCATGTGCCATGTTATATAACTCTTTCATTCTGCTTAACTTCTGAACATATCAAGAAAATATATTCTTGATAGTTCTATTCTCAGTGATTTAGGTAATTTGACAAAACAAATCGTGCTATTACCTTTCCTTTCTACCTTGTATATTATGATAATTCGAAACTCCATACCTATGAATTCTGGACCGTTACTTGCAAAAAGTAAACAAAAGCATGAAGCTCCGAAATAGAAAGGGGGTATAAATTACAGCAAATAAGAGAGCGCATTAACTGTGGATGGCAATAATTATAGGAGACAGAAGTAGGGACATTGAAATATAAAGGAAGATATAAAACCCAATAACAACACAGAAGTTACAAACTGTGGATATTAATACGAATAGCAATATAAAGACACGGTATAATTAAGAATAGTATTCCCCCAAGGCAATAGTAGAAGTAAACAAATTTTCTGGTGGAAGATTGAAAAGAAGGATGACAGAAAAGATAATTAGAAAAATATCAAGGATTAGAACTGGATTAAGCATTGTCACAATCTTTTGAATGTACGAACTAAGAAAGAAAGTATAGTAATGGTGAGAATAATGGAACGGAAGAGTTTAATTTATAATTAAATATCAGACAGAGTAATCGAGGCAGATCACCGTATTTAATTATAGAGATCTTAATTTCCTTACTCGCCGAAGAGTCAAATCTTTTATATTCCGAAGATTTTCTTTAAAGCCCTTGAATTACGGAATTCAACCAAGACAACGTCAAAAGTTAAGACGCATCTTATTTTCTAAATCTAAATCTAATTACGTCAAAAGTTAAAACGAAACTTCATTTATACATTTCACTCTTTTGTAATAGCTTCATTCGTGCTCTTCGAATACTCGAATTATTTTATCTGTATTATTCAATAATGATAAAACTCTATTTCTCAGCTCATATTCGTTAGGAAAACATATTTATTGTTAGCCATGACGACCTCACTCAAATTTCGGGACGAAATTTCTTTAACGGGTAGGTACTGTGATGACCCGGGAATTTCCGACCAAATTTAAACTTAATCTTTATATGATTTCAATACAATAAGCAAAGTCTGTAATATTGAGTCTTAAAATTTTGGAACAGTTTACATGAATGCAATTGTTCTTTGACTATTCTCGACGATTCACGAACCATTGTGTATGACAAAATATGTAAGTATATATATAATATCTTTGATTGATAAAATACATTTAGACAATTAGAATTAAATGTAAAATAATATATAGACTAATTAAGTTACTACTAAAATGAATAGATATAAATTCTATACATAAGTAGTATTATATATATTGTAATATATATAAAAATAATAAATATTAAATATTCAAAATATGTTATAATATATATTATATAATTAGTAATTATGATATAATTAATAAATTGTAACATTATTATGCTAAATGTAATTTCAAGTATATTAATATAGATACAATGTAATTGCAAGATATATATATTGTTGTTATACTAATATTATTATTAATTTCATTATTATTATTAAGATAGGTATTAATATTAATACTAGTATCAGTGTTATTAATGTTACTCTATATGAAAGTTGATATATTATGATTACTAATATTATTGTTATCATTATTGATATCATAATTAATAGTAAAATTATAATTTTAGTTATTATCATGATTATTAATATTAAGAATACTAAAAACTATCTTTTTATTTATATCGTTATCATTATAGCTAGTAATAATATTATAATTTTCTTTATGAATAATATTGGTTTTCTTATTTATTATTAATACTATTATCATTAAGAATCATTATCATTACTAACATTAGTATATCTGTATTATTATTCTTATTTAATATTTTGATATTATTATTATGATTAGTATAATTGTTAATAATTCGTTATTGTTATTAATAACTTTATTATTGTATTAGTATTTTTTTATAACATTATTAATATTAAAGATTTCGAATTATATATATATAATTAAATATATAAACAAATATATATATAAATGCATATACATATATAAAATACAATTATATATAAATATATATAAAAATATATATATACATAAATACATATATATGGATAAATATATATAACTAATATATATATATATATGTATACAATTATAGATAAATAGGTATTATATTCATAGGATCCTAAGTTCAAATTTTCTTCACACTCAAACTGTAATAGATTTTTGTTTTTATCACTAAAACTCGTTACTTAACTGTATAAGGTGTACGAATTGTTGAAATTAGTTATCTATTGATTATTTTACCTATCTGATTAGGTATTCTGTCTCCATATTCGCTATCAGATCGAACCACTTGGCATTACAGACAAAATTGATCGAATAATTTGTAATAAACTTCAATTATATGATATCTAAGATTATTTAAAACACCACTCTTCTGCAAATCGAAATTAAAAAGCCAAAAACTCAAAAAAAATAGAACGTATCCCCTGTACGAGTAGCTTTTTGCTAAAAATTCGAATTTAAAATATTTTCAAAAAGTAATAATGCAGATGTACTTGAAATCTTCAACTCAAACTATATGGAAAGTTTTAGATTTTAATTCTTCGAATTGAAACCGAATTTTCGAGTCAAACTTTCGTATTCAAAAACTCAAACCTTGTTCTTGATTAAAATTCCACCTGGTTTTGATGTTTTAGAATAAATTGGAGTTACAGAAAGTTTTTAATGATGATCTTAAAAACGTTTCATGTTGTATATATACTGTAAAACATCTTCAAACTTGAGATCAATATTTTTTTTTATCTAACGAAGCACAGCAGCAACTTTTTCTTTTAATTTTCTGTTTTATTATTTTTGTTGTTAATCCAATTAATCAGAGATAGTTGTATTGCGATTGATTAGTAATTTCAAATTCAGGCTTGTGATTATTATTAAGATTATAAAGGAAGCTGTGTCGACTTGACTGAAGAAGATGATGAGTCATTTAAATTACAGGTTAAATAATATTTTGGTTTGTATAATTTAGGATAAAGGGCGACGGCCCAACTGGTTCGAGGCATTGACGGGTATTCTAGAGGTCGGAGGTTCGAGTCTGGTCATGGGCATCTTTTTTAGGAAAAACAATTAAAGGTAGCCTTTTGTTATTATTATTATTATTATTATTATTATTATTATTATTATTATTATTATTATTATTATTATTATTATTATTATTATTATTATTATTATTATCTTTGTTATTGTTATTATTAGTGTTATTATTATGATTATTATCTTTATTATTGTTATTGATATTGTTATTATTAGTTATTAATATTAATACAAGTATTATAGTTATTAAGTTTAATATTGATACAAGTGATATTATTATGATTATTATTATTATTATTATCATTAGTTATTGTTATGATGTTAATATAATTACCATGATTATTATTATTATCATTTCTTTTATATTTTAGTTATTTAGTAACATCATTAAGTATTGGTAGTGTTATTATTGTATTATTGATATTGATATAAGTATTATTATGCTTAGGATTATTATTATTATTATTATTATTGAAAATAATACAAACTATTATATTTATCATTAATATTAGTGTTAGTAACATTTGGAATTTTTATTATTATAAACAAAAGAAGTGTTATTATCACTTTAAATGTTATCTTAAAATACTACTTTAATATATAAATGGTATTTATATATAAATATGTTTAATACATATAACATAACAAAAATTATATTTTCACATAAAAAAAAATAAGTATATGAAACATACATATGTTATTAAGATAAAAATAATATAATTAATAAAGTATATATATATATATATATATATATATATATATATATATATATATATATATATATATATATAAAATCATTCGATTACGATTATGTGTATTAATAAATATCCAAATGATATAGGTTCGTGAATCCGAGGCCAACCATGCATTGTTCAGTTGATTAAATATCGTTATATGTATTTTTACTACAAAATACAGTATGGTGAGTTTCATTAATCCCTTTTTAAATGCTTTTGAAATATATATTTTTGGAACTGAGAATACATGCGCTGTTTTTATAACTGTTTTACGAAATAGACACAAGTACGTGAAACTACATTATATGGTTGAATTATTGAAATCGAATATGCCCCTTTGTATTAAGTCTGGTAATCTAAGAATTAGGGAACAGACACCCTAATTGACGCGAATCCTAAAGATAGATCTATCGGGCCCAACAAGCCCCATCCAAAGTAACGGATGCTTTAGTACTTCGAAATTTATATCATGCCCGAAGGAGGATCCCGGAATGATAGGGGATATTCTTATATGCATATTGTTAATGTCGGTTACCAGATGTTCAATCCATATGAATGATATTTTTGTCTCTATGCACGGGACGTATGTTTATGAGAAATGGAAGTATGAAATCTTGTGGTCTATTAAAATTATGAAATGATTATTTATGTTAAACTAATGAACTCACCAACCTTTTGGTTGACACTTTAAAGCATGTTTATTCTCAGGTACGAAAGAAATCTTCCGCTGTGCATTTGATCATTTTAAAGATATTACTTGGAGTCATTCATGACATATTTCAAAAGACGTTGCATTCGAGTCGTTGAGTTTATCAAGATCATTATTAATTCAATTATAGTTGGATATATTATGAAATGGTATGCATGTCTGTCAACTTTAGATGTAATGAAAGATTGTCTTTTCAAAACGAATGCAATGTTTGTAAAATGTATCATATAGAGGTCAAGTACCTCGCGATGTAATCAACTGTTGTGAATCGTTTATAATCGATATGGACTTCGTCCGGATGGATTAGGACGGGTCTTGACAAAAAACCCAGTCAAGGCAATCAATTTAATTAAATGGCTTAAAAGCCGTTACATTGCTGTTGATTCTATCTCATCATGGGGACCCTTTGCATACATCGTTCAATGCAAAGACACCGAAAGTTTCAAGAGAATGACTTTAGGTCCTAGTTTGAACGAATTCGAATTTGTAGATGTCATCCCAATGGCTCAAAGAAAAAACAGGTTCACAAGGATTTTAAGGGTGGGTGTGAAAGGCATTCCGTTTGACTGTTGTTCCCTCGAATGTACCATCGAAGCTGTCAAGAATATTGGCAGGGTTATTTATATCGATTACGACACACATCATCTTAAAAACCCAGAAATCATGTATGCATTGATCGAAACAAGTGCTCATGGTCCCATTGGAAAACATGTCTCTGCAAGTTTGGCAGACGATTCAACTTGCAGGTTATGGATTGAAGAAGTTATTCAAAATGAACCTATTGAAATTATTTCTATCAAATTAATTAATGAATACAATGATGCTCTGTTATTTACTCTTAAAGCAATGAATGAGCAGAAGCAGTGCAAGAACACAACACCCTCGACGGAATCGGTGCAAGTTATACCGAAAACTCAATCGGAGGTGGAGCTACCCAATAAGACCGTTGGGGAACAAAATTCAAATTTTAAAACTCCTGAAAAGGTAACTAAGATAGTTACAGATGAACCTAATGAGATTCATTTTTCTTTGGAAAAAGTCAACAATGCTTTATGTAATGAGATGTCTAAAGCTGCTGAGGAAATTAAAAAGAGTTTGTTTGTACCCAAAAACAGTATTTCACAAAAATCTCCTTTGTCCAATATGAATTCACCTGCTACCATCCCTTCCTCCAATAAATAAAAGACACCTTTTAACTATAACTCAAAAGACTATCCTACCCTTTCAAACACTCCACCAAATAATACATCCAACACTTCTAACTTTTCACCAAAAAATACTTCCAACCTTTCAATTACTGCAAACAAACCTCCTGTCATTTTCCCTTCATTCGTCAATAGTGAAGTTCTTTTGCCAAGAAAGTCTCTGAACAGGAGTTACAAGGTGTACATGATCAGTGCATAGATAAGGGATGTCGAAGCTCCTGTGAAAAGATTAAAGCTCGATGCTTAAGCATTAACAATCCCATCGAACCTTTCATCGTGCAAAAGAAGGCAACTAACAAAGATAATAGTAAATGGATGGAAGATACACCTGATTTCTCACTAGCTTTTGATACTACAAGCGAAATTAATCATGTTGTAGCAAACGAAACAACTCATACAAAAAGCAAGATCAATGGCAAGCAATTCGGGGCAAAAAAGTTGACTTTCAAAGAGGAATTGCAAAACTTTTGTGTATTCATGGATGATATGGTGGATAATGAATCTCCCGCTACAATCCCAAAACCATGAGAATCGCCTCTTGCTCAATGGTGGGAGAGAATGAACTCACACAAACAACTTTGGAAGTCAATAGTTATTTCTTCTTTTGGCCCTTCTTTCCGAGGTTAAATTATGAATAATGTTTCTGATTTGCAATCATCCCAACTTCTCCGATTTGGAAAGTTCTCTTAAGCCTACAATAAGATGATTCGATACAAATAAGTGTGGGTCTTAACATTTGGAAATGGAAGATTGGAAACGGGTCAAGATTTTCGTTTTGGTTTGACTCATGGGCAGATGGAAAAATCCTAAGAGATGAGTTTCCTTCTTTTTTCTTTTTAGTCTCGAACAATTTTCTTGCCTGAAACTGATTCGACAGCCTGCTGCCATAGAAATTGATCAGGTTAGCTGGGACTTCACTTGCCTCTTCCACTACCGTTTTACGACTCTTTTAAAGCTGACGACCTAGATCTGCTATTTTCGAGCTTCAAGCTCAGCAATTCAACACACGTTTTTGTCTATTGGGTTCAATGGGAAATTCACATGCCGATCGGTCATCGTTCAGAATATAAGGTTAAAGGTTTTCGTTGGTCAACCAATTTGGAGTTTTGCCAAGGGTTTCAATAATATATATGGGATCAAAATCCATATATATGTTACGCCTCTAGGTCAATTTGTTGTTTTCTACTCCTTTCAATGTAATTTATTCACTATGTTTGCACTTGTCGATCCAACTTTGTATTTTTGCATTGTCGCCAATCATTACTTTGATGAGGGTACAATGGTTATTAATATATTCTTCTTTTTTGCCGTAAAAAAAAAGTAACTAGTGGGATCAATTAATGGGAGTAATTTAGAATCACAATCAAGAACAATTATTGATACATATAAAAGTTTAGCAATCCATCACCTAAGTTCAATCATCTAAGCAAATACTAGGAATTTAGCTACTCATGGCAATGATAAAAACAATTAAACACAAAGATAGATCAAAATTCATCATGATATAAATTAAAGATAAGAAAAGATAGTTACCAATGATTAAACCTTGAAACAATGATAATCCAAGTGTTAGAATACCTTAAAACCACCTTTAAAAGCTTAAAAATTCGTAACCCTAGCTAAATTATTCGTAACATAAAAACTGCCCAAGAGTTTGGGGGAAAAATCCTATGCTGCTGGCGACTTAAAATCTCGCGACCGTAATTGCCAATATAACAACCGCGATATATTCGGTCTCGCGACCGCGATTCCTCTTCTTGCGACCGCGAAATTTGCATTTTACCAAACCGAAGTTCTGTTAACATATTGGGAGCGCGAAATAAAATTTGCGAGCACAACCATATAATCGCGACCGCGATAGAACACCTTGCGGCCGCGAAATCCCTCATAAATAGCTGCTCGAATTTTAACTTTGACTTTTCACTTAAATTTGACCTTTTGATAACGAAACTCGCCAAATACATCCAAAACACCAACATGAAAACTCATTAAGCTGAAAATATTATTTTTATCATAACCTCGAACAAAAGTCTTCAATCTTCATGAATTTATACCCGAAAAGAATAAGATATCGCGAATAATAATATGTATAAATGGAGCGATATCAAATTCCTCCACACTTGAACTTTGCTTGTCCTCAAGTAAGCTTATATTCAAAACAGTAAAACTCAATACAAGACTAACATACCAGAAGTGTCTTCGATAAACATAGAGCAAAGATACACCATTATAATATTCATAAGCTAATAAACAAACGTGTGATCTTTAACAAGCAATCGCAAGGTTCAAGCCTTAAACAAAACGTTAATTTCTTCAATTATCAACTTTAAAATCACCCACAAGCTTCACACCGGAATCAAGAACACCCATATACGGAACCAAGAAAAATTTGGCCTTAGGGAAAACAAGTAACGGGAAAACAAGTTAAGTTTTTACACAAAACAAGTTCCGGAATTTTATAGGTTTTACAATTTATGTGATTTCAAAGCCATCCCGGTTTTGGGACAACCGCACGGGTAATTGCCAACCCAGTATATCATCTAAGATGAACTACCTCCCGGTTCGAGGCGATAGAAAGAAAACTACCTTGGGTATAAATTTAACAGGGGGTCTAGTGCACGACACTTGAAAGACTTTACTTTCAAGCATATGTATTTTTGAATCTCGACTTAACTTGGAAGACTTTACTTTCAAGCATTGGAAGACTTCATTTTCTAAAAACAATATGGGAGGACTCGATTCTCCCGGAAGTGTTTACACACTTGGTTAATTTATTTAAGGTCCTTGGACCCCACTTCTCACGCATCTTGCTTTTATGCTATTTTTAAGAAAATGTAGGAAGCAGATACTAAATTTCCATATTTTAAAAGGTTACCATGGCTTTTGGCCATGGCGTGTGTTGTCTAAGCAACACTAGCACGAAGGCATTGCTCTTTCTAAAGAAGACAACACATTGTGAAGCTCAAGGCTCCTTTTCCCATAGTACGATACATCAGTATAATACATCGTGAAATGAAGCATTAACCAATGTCAGTATGAAATGATGTGGATTAGGAAGTCTCCCACACCAAGTGAAATGACCATTCGGAAGACTCTACTTCCTTTATGGACTTGAATCATCCTACAATTTTGGGTTTTTATACCCTGGAAGACTTTGCTTCCTTATTACGCACATACACTCACACAAAAGGAATACAAAAACACCAAAATCATTGAGGTACCTGCACAATTTAACTCACAATAGTGATAACGTTTGCTCAATAAAACAACTACACTTGACTTTTAAACGAGTCAAATTTTTTAAAAATTCTCAAATTTTCAACAATTCAGTCAAAAATAAGACTCCAAGCCAAGTGTACTACATTTACGAGAATTTATATCTCTTCTCCCACAGTTAAGATCATGTAATGCCCTCATTTACATGAAATCAGATAAATTAAATATAAATTCGAGTGGACAATAGAGTGAATGGGAAAAACATAACCGGATGTAGAGCAATATAATCGTGAAATGGAGTGACAGACGACTCTGCACTGACGGCCATTCCTCGATTGTCATCACATTTCTATAGTACCTGCAATGATTAAACAAGAACAAAACACAAAAAGAAAAATATATATATTTTTTGATTTTTTGGGTTTTTCAAATTTTTAGAGTTTTTAATTTTAAAAGACACGCAATATACAAGGATATATAGTGCAAATTAAACGAGTCGTGCAACCGACTTGACCCCTTCTTTTAATGTCAGTGGGGTCATCCTCCCCCACACTTATCGAATGACATCTAAAATCAGTGAAAAACGTTCCATGAATAAGAAATGTGAGCCAGTCATTAACTCCTCGGATAGTAAATAAGACAACTAAAACATTCTTTTTCATTTCCATGAGAAAGACTAAACTAACCCAAGAGTCAATAAGTAACTCCCTTCCAAGTGCGGCTTCCAACAACAGGTTAACTCTCACAGGTGGATGCTATCCAAACGGATCATCTTTCATTATATTCCAAGTGCTAACCTCGTGAGGATATAAAATTTCACATGAATAGGTGACTCCTTAATTGGTTCCTCTAAAACAAGTTTCCCACCCTCAATAATCTTTGATGACTCCACCACTTCATCCTCAAATGTTAACACCTATCAAAATTATACCCATCCTGCTCATTATATACCGCAGAGATCTCAGGCGTAACATCCTCATCCTTATCACTATCACAGGAATAAATGTATGTTGCCCGAACTGAGGTGGTAGGTGGAAGAGTAGTTACAGGCTCATATTCATCCCTTGGTGGGTGCATTGGGATTTCCTCTTGTAGAAACATGGTTATATCGTTATAATTCCCGTCAAATGGTATCTCTCCAACAAATACATAGGAATGTGATCAATATCTTTGACCAAACGGTAACCTCCACCAACATCTCTCGGATCAACCTTTACATTTAAAACTGATTTCGTCTCTTGAAATTAATGTTGAAAAGAATCCCATGTCGAGTCATCCCCCTCATAACAATATTCCATTGGTTGACCGAAAGAGTCAAAATTAGATATGGAACCATTATCACAAGGTTAATCAATGGGGCGAATTCATTCATGTAACTATCATCATAACCCCCGTCTCGATAACAACCATCATAAGCAGCTCAATAACCATCTGACTCACCATTAGCTTGCCACGAATCTATACACCCATTATCATGATAACCCATGTGACCATCATTCACATACACATAAACAGAATCATAGTTCATGCCCAATTGTTGACCATCATTCGTTACTCTTGCCCATGAAACAACCCAACCCGTATTCCATACGATAAATTTTTTTTATAAAAAGATACACATTTATGCGCCAATTAAATATGTAAACCATTCCACAAGTTACATTCAAAACGTACCACAATTTAAATGTTTACAAAGGCACGAAGGCCATTAATTAAGTTTAATACAAGTTCGACCCACTAAAATGATAGTTTATAATCCAAACGACACTTCAAGCATGGTTTAGGACTAAACTACCCAAAACGTTAGGCCAACTTCTAAAAGCTTCAACGAAACATCATCAAAGGACACCTAGTGCCTAACAACCCCTTTTCCCCTATCCGCACCTGCATCTAAAAAGATAAACAACGAGAGGGGTAAGCTAATTGCTTAGTGAATGCAATAATTATACATGTTCATATATAATCTACTTACTTGCAATCACTTACACAATACCGCATACAAGCTAGCAATTCGATAACCATGAAAACATCATGCATAAACTACTAAGCACAATTAGGAAAAGCTAGCAACAACAATAGCATATAGTTCACAATATAATATGCTAGATACGAGTTCACACAACCATAGTTAACCAATTGTACAAGGGAACGGTACTCGTAAAAGACCGTCGGAGTTCATAATATCCATTAATGTTACTTAAACACCGCGTAATCACTAATCCCCCGGGTGATGTCTTGAACACCGCGACTAACTCACCCCCATGACAATGAGGCGTCTTGAACACCGCGACGATTCCACATGTTAATCAAGACCATGAGTGGTGCCTTAAACACCGCGGTATCCACTCCCATGACAATGTGGTGTCTTAAACACCGCGACAATACCACATGTCAATCAAACAATGAGTAGTGTCTTGAACACCGCGATAATACTACTCGTTACTTAGAATGTGATGTCTTGAATACCGCGACAATGCCACATTCATACTACACAAATAAATACATTATATACGTACACACATAATTATTCCACTCACCTTGACACAAGGATGATGATTGTGCACTTCCGAACTTCAAAGCAATGTACCTAATACATTAAGTACACTTTCAATACACAAACTAGTGGAACTAGCCACATTACTTACACTTGAGCATTTAATTGTAGTGACCCAAACTTTTCCATGTTTATATATATTAATTGAGATTGATATTTACATGATTAAATGTTTCTAACATGTTAAGCAATCAAACTTGTTAAGACTTGATTAATTGAAATATGTTTCATATAGACAATTGACCACCCAAGTTGACCGGTGATTCACGAACGTTAAAACTTGTAAAAACTATATGATGACATATATATGGATATATATATATATAGTTAACATGATACTATGATAAGTAAACATATCATTAAGTATATTAACAATGAACTACATATGTAAAAACAAGACTACTAACTTAATGATTTTTAAACGAGACATATATGTAACGATTATCGTTGTAAAGACATTTAATGTATATATATCATATTAAGAGATATTCATACATGATAATATCATGATAATATAATAATTTAAAATCTCATTTGATATTATAAACATTGGGTTAACAACATTTAACAAGATCGTTAACCTAAAGGTTTCAAAACAACACTTACATGTAACGACTAACGATGACTTAACGACTCAGTTAAAATGTATATACATGTAGTGTTTTAATATGTATTTATAAACTTTTGAAAGACTTCAATACACTTATCAAAATACTTCTACTTAACAAAAATGCTTACAATTACATCCTCGTTCAGTTTCATCAACAATTCTACTCGTATGCACCCGTATTCGTACTCGTACAATACACAGCTTTTAGATGTATGTACTATTGGTATATACACTCCAATGATCAGCTCTTAGTAGCCCATGTGAGTCACCTAACACATGTGGGAACCATCATTTGGCAACTAGCATGAAATATCTCATAAAATTACAAAAATATGAGTAATCATTCATGACTTATTTACATGAAAACAAAATTACATATCCTTTATATCTAATCCATACACCAACGACCAAAAACACCTACAAACACTTTCATTCTTCAATTTTCTTCATCTAATTGATCTCTCTCAAGTTCTATCTTCAAGTTCTAAGTGTTCTTCATATATTCTACAAGTTCTAGTTACATAAAATCAAGAATACTTTCAAGTTTGCTAGCTCACTTCCAATCTTGTAAGGTGATCATCCAACCTCAAGAAATCTTTGTTTCTTACAGTAGGTTATCATTCTAATACAAGGTAATAATCATATTCAAACTTTGGTTCAATTTCTATAACTATAACAATCTTATTTCAAGTGATGATCTTACTTGAACTTGTTTTCGTGTCATGATTCTGCTTCAAGAACTTCGAGCCATCCAAGGATCCGTTGAAGCTAGATCCATTTTTCTCTTTTCTAGTAGGTTTATACAAGGAGCTTAAGGTATTAATGATGTTCATAACATCATTCGATTCATATATATAAAGCTATCTTATTCGAAGGTTTAAAGTTGTAATCACTAGAACATAGTTTAGTTAATTCTAAACTTGTTCGCAAACAAAAGTTAATCCTTCTAAATTGACTTTTAAAATCAACTAAACACATGTTCTATATCTATATGATATGCTAACTTAATGATTTAAAACCTGGAAACACGAAAAACACCGTAAAACCGGATTTACGCCGTCGTAGTAACACCGCGGGCTGTTTTGGGTTAGTTAATTAAAAACTATGATAAACTTTGATTTAAAAGTTGTTATTCTGAGAAAATGATTTTTATTATGAACATGAAACTATATCCAAAAATTATGGTTAAACTCAAAGTGGAAGTATGTTTTCTAAAATGGTCATCTAGACGTCGTTCTTTCGACTGAAATGACTACCTTTACAAAAATGACTTGTAACTTATTTTTCCGACTATAAACCTATACTTTTTCTGTTTATATTCATAAAATAGAGTTCAATATGAAACCATAGCAATTTGATTCACTCAAAACGGATTTAAAATGAAGAAGTTATGGGTAAAACAAGATTGGATAATTTTTCTCATTTTAGCTACGTGAAAATTGGTAACAAATCTATTCCAACCATAACTTAATCAACTTGTATTGTATATTATGTAATCTTGAGATACCATAGACACGTATACAATGTTTCGACCTATCATGTCGACACATCTATATATATTTTGGAACAACCATAGACACTCTATATGTGAATGTTGGAGTTAGCTATACTGGGTTGAGGTTGATTCCAAAATATATAGTTTGAGTTGTGATCAATACTGAGATACGTATACACTGGGTCGTGGATTGATTCAAGATAATATTTATCGATTTATTTCTGTACATCTAACTGTGGACAACTAGTTGTACGTTACTAATGAGGACAGCTGACTTAATAAACTTAAAACATCAAAATATATTAAAAGTGTTGTAAATATATTTTGAACATACTTTGATATATATGTATATATTGTTATAGGTTCGTGAATCAACCAGTGGCCAAGTCTTACTTCCCGACGAAGTAAAAATCTGTGAAAGTGAGTTATAGTCCCACTTTTAAAATCTAATATTTTTGCGATGAGAATACATGCAGGTTTTATAAATGATTTACAAAATAGACACAAGTACGTGAAACTACATTCTATGGTTGAATTATCGAAATCGAATATGCCCCTTTTTATTAAGTCTGGTAATCTAAGAATTAGGGAACAGACACCCTAATTGACGCGAATCCTAAAGATAGATCTATTGGGCCCAACAAACCCCATCCAAAGTACCGGATGCTTTAGTACTTCGAAATTTATATCATATCCGAAGGGTGTCCCGGAATGATGGGGATATTCTTATATATGCATCTTGTTAATGTCGGTTACCAGGTGTTCACCATATGAATGATTTTTATCTCTATGTATGGGATGTGTATTGAAATATGAAATCTTGTGGTCTATTATTATGATTTGATATATATAGGTTAAACCTATAACTCACCAACATTTTTGTTGACGTTTTAAGCATGTTTATTCTCAGGTGATTATTAAGAGCTTCCGCTATCGCATACTTAATTAAGGACGAGATTTGGAGTCCATGCTTGTATGATATTGTGTAAAAACTGCATTCAAGAAACTTATTTTGTTGTAACATATTTGTATTGTAAACCATTATGTAATGGTCGTGTGTAAACAGGATATTTTAGATTATCATTATTTGATAATCTACGTAAAGCTTTTTAAAACCTTTATCTATTAAATAAAGGTTATGGTTTGTTTTATAAATGAATGCAGTCTTTGAAAAACGTCTCATATAGAGGTCAAAACCTCGCAACGAAATCAATTAATATGGAACGTTTTTAATCAATAAGAACGGGACATTTCAGTTGGTATCCGAGCGTTGGTCTTAGAGAACTAGAATTTTGCATTAGTGTGTCTTATCGAGTTTGTTAGGATGCATTAGTGAGTCTGGACTTCGACCATGTTTACTTGAAAAATGATTGCTTAACAAATTTTGTTGGAAATTATATATTTTTAACATGTGAATATTATGTGATATATTAATCTCTTAACGCGTTTGATATTATGTGATAGATGTCTACCTCTAGAACAAGTCCCACTGACTCACCTAATAATAATGAAGAGTCAAATGTAAATTGGAATGATTCGTGGACTGATTCACAAGTTCCCGAAGAGGAACCGGAAGAAGAGTCGGAACCGGAAGAAGAATCGGAACCGGATGAAGAAATAGAACCGATGGGGGAAATAATAAAACGGTTAAGTAAAAGAAAATCCTCAACCAACCGACCAAGGTTAATTATGGTCAATGGTGTTTCCGCCAAGGAAGCAAAATATTGGGAGGATTACCAATTCTCCGATGAATCGAATTCCGACTAGAATTCCGATGATGTTATAGAAATTACCCCAACTGAATTTAAAAAGGCAAAAGAAAATAATAAGGGAAAGGGCATAAAAATAGAGAAATCTAATTCCAACCCCGATGAACTTTATATGTATCGTCAACCCCCGAAGTCCTTAAGTTGTAACAATGACCCGGGAACCTCTAAACCACCAGGTTTTTTTAAACCAATGTGGAAAAAGACGGCTCGTATTAGGGGAACATCATATATCCCTAGAAACTTGGCAAAACGAACCAAAACCGAAGAAGAAGAAACAAGCGAGTCGGAATAAGATAGTTGTATTCGTGTGGTGTAATATATGTAATATAGTGTGCTTATGCTTTATGATATATGTAAAAATTGCTTGTATTAATAAGTATTTTTTTTATGAATCTAACTCTTGTCTATTTTACAGTATAAAAACACAAAATGGATAGACAACCCAATATTTTAAGAGACCTACCCGGAGACATGATTGATGAAATCTTGTCTAGAGTCGGTCAGAATTCTTCGGCACAACTATTTAAGGCGAGATCAGTTTGTAAGACATTCGAAGAACGTTCCAAGAATGCCTTGGTTTATAAAAGGCTTTTGTTCGAAAGATGGGGGATATCACATTGGGAAATCCATAAGTTACGATGTGTTTACTTTGACGCATATATTGCGGGGAACCCAAATGCTATTTTATGCAATGGGTTAAGAAATTATTTTGACTCAATATATCCGAATATTGGACTTCGTGATTTAGAAAAAGCGGCTAACATGCAACATAAAGAAGCATGTTATGCTTACGGATTAGTAATGTTCGCTTCTCACCAAAGTGAGAACAAGAACATCGGGCTACAACTATTAAACAAAACGTTTCCACAAGTGACGAAGTCAGTAATTGGGGTAAGAAATGAGGTTTTTAGGTTATTACGAGACTGTTGGTCATTACGTAACCCTCGTCCCTTTGACGACGTTACAACACGCTGTCTTATCAACGGCCATAACGGTTATGTTCCACAAGACCAAGGATGGGAAGTAGTCCTAGTAAAACCAGAATGCATGACTTGTTTCTGGACGTATGAATTACGTGTCTTTATTGCCTTTGCTGAACGACTTGTGTACTAGCTAGAATTATCTTCACAACTATCTTGTATCAAAGTTATTGTGTGCTATATTTCATGCTTTATGTAAAATAAGCGGTATTGTAAGTTTGTAAAATATTGTATAAAAGTTTGAACGCGAAATATTATTATAATCAGTTTTTCATATAGAATTGTAGTAGTTGAATTGTATATTAGCTACTAAGTATGAACTTAACGGGTAGGTACTACCCGAATTTAAACTTATAAAATGCTAATATGAAGAAAAAGCTTTTATAAATGAGTTCATATTATGCTAAGAAATACTATTAACTACTCTTAATATTCTGTATGATTAACTTGTTCCATTTGACTCTTTTGAAGGAAATGGCACCGACTACTCGACACACCGTGAATATGAATGAAGAGGAATTCCGTACTTTTCTAGCTTCAAACATAGCCGCAGTACAGGCTGCGCTACATACCAACAATAACCTTGGATCTAGCAGTACAGGAAATCGTGTAGGATGCACCTACAAAGAATTCACTGCCTGCAAACCTTTGGAATTTGATGGAACTGAAGGACCGATCGGATTGAAACGGTGGACCGAGAAGGTCGAATCGGTGTTTGCCATAAGTAAGTGTACTGAAGAGTACAAAGTGAAGTACGCTATGCATACCTTCACAGGTTCTGCGTTAACATGGTGGAATACCTATCTAGAGCAAGTGGGACAAGATGATGCTTACACACTACCGTGGTCAGTATTCAAGCACTTGATGAACGAGAAGTACCGTCCCAGAACCGAGGTCAATAATATCAAGACAGAACTTAGAGGGTTACGAACCCAAGGATTTGATATTACCACATACGAAAGACGATTCAAAGAATTGTGCCTATTGTGTCCGGGAGCGTTCGAAGATGAGGAAGAGAAGATCGACGCGTTTGTGAAAGGATTACTGGAAAGAATCTAAGAAGATATAAGTTCACACGAGCCCACCTCCATACAACAGGCATGTAGAATGGCTCACAAACTAGTGAACCAGATTGAAGAAAGAATTAAAGAACAGACTGCTGAAGAGGCCAATGTGAAGCAAGTTAAAAGAAAGTGGGAGGAAAACGGTGATAAGAATCACCAATACAACAACAACAGCAATTACAGCAATAATCGCAACAATTATCCCAACAATCGCAACATCAATCGCAACTACAACAAACGGCCCAACAACAACAACAACAACAACAGCAACTACAACAATCATCCCAACAACAATAATAACCGCAACAACAACAACAATCAGAAGCAGCTATGCCAAAGGTATGAAAAGTATCACTCGGGGTTCTGCACCAAATTTTGCAACAAGTGTAAAAGAAATGGTCATAGCGCGGCGAAGTGTGAGGTCTACGGACCAGGGGTTAATAGAACGAAAGGAACAAATGGTGTCGGAACGAGTAATGGCGGAGCAAGTAGTGTCGGAGCAAGTTATGCCAATGTAGTTTGTTATAAATGTGGAAAACCGGGCCACATTATTAGAAATTGCTCGAACCAGGAGAACACGAATGGACAAGGCCGCGGAAGAGTTTTCAATATTAATGCGGCAGAGGCACAGGAAGACCCGGAGCTTGTTACGGGTACGTTTCTTATTGACAATAAATCTGCTTACGTTTTATTTGATTCGGGTGCGGATAGAAGCTATATGAGTAGAGATTTTTGTGCTAAATTAAGTTGTCCATTGACGCCTTTGGATAGTAAATTTTTACTCGAATTAGCAAATGGTAAATTAATTTCAGCAGATAATATATGTCGAAATCGAGAAATTAAACTGGTTAGCGAAACATTTAAGATTGATTTGATACCAATAGAGTTAGGGAGTTTTGATGTGATAATCGGTATGGACTGGTTGAAAGAAGTGAAAGCAGAGATCGTTTGTTACAAAAATGCAATTCGCATTATACGAGAAAAAGGAAAACCCTTAATGGTGTACGGAGAAAAGGACAACACGAAGATACATCTTATTAGTAATTTGAAGGCACAAAAACTAATAAGAAAAGGTTGCTATGCTGTTCTAGCACACGTTGATAAAGTACAAAATGAAGAAAAGAGCATCAATGATGTTCCCATTGCAAAAGAATTTCCCGATGTATTTCCTAAAGAATTACCGGGATTACCCCCACATTGATCCGTTGAATTTCAAATAGATCTTATACCAGGAGCTGCACCAATAGCTCGTGCTCCTTACAGACTCGCACCCAGCGAGATGAAAGAACTGCAAAGCCAATTACAAGAACTTTTAGAGCGTGATTTCATTAGACCAAGCACATCACCGTGGGGAGCTCCTGTTTTGTTTGTCAAGAAGAAAGATGGTACATTCAGGTTGTGTATCGACTACCGAGAGTTGAACAAACTTACCATCAAGAACCGCTACCCACTACCGAGAATCGACGACTTATTTGATCAACTACAAGGCTCGTCTGTTTATTCAAAGATTGACTTACGTTCCGGGTATCATCAAATGCGGGTGAAAGAAGATGATATTCCAAAGACTGCTTTCAGAACACGTTACGGTCATTACGAGTTTATGGTCATGCCGTTTGGTTTAACTAATGTACCATCTGTGTTCATGGACCTTATGAACCGAGTGTGTGGACCATACCTTGACAAGTTTGTCATTGTTTTCATTGATGACATACTTATTTACTCAAAGAATGACCAAGAACACGGTGAACATTTGAGAAAGGTGTTAGAAGTATTGAGGAAGGAAGAATTGTACGCTAAGTTTTCAAAGTGTGCATTTTGGTTGGAAGAAGTTCAATTCCTCGGTCACATAGTGAACAAAGAAGGTATTAAGGTGGATCCGGCAAAGATAGAAACTGTTGAAAAGTGAGAAACCCCAAAAACTCCGAAACACATACACAAGTTTTTAGGACTAGCTGGTTACTACAGAAGGTTCATCCAAGACTTTTCCAGAATAGCAAAACCCTTGACTGCATTAACGCATAAAGGGAAGAAATTTGAATGGAATGATGAACAAGAGAAAGCGTTTCAGTTATTGAAGAAAAAGCTAACTACGGCACCTATATTGTCATTGCCTGAAGGGAATGATGATTTTGTGATTTATTGTGATGCATCAAAGCAAGGTCTCGGTTGTGTATTATTGCAACGAACGAAGGTGATTGCTTATGCGTCTAGACAATTGAAGATTCACGAACAAAATTATACGACGCATGATTTGGCGGTTGTTTTTGCATTAAAGACTTGGAGACACTACTTATATGGGGTCAAAAGTATTATATATACCGACCACAAAAGTCTTCAACACATATTTAATCAGAAACAACTGAATATGAGGCAGCGTAGGTGGATTGAATTATTGAATGATTACAACTTTGAGATTCGTTACCACCCGGGGAAGGCAAATGTGGTAGCCGATGCCTTGAGCAGGAAGGACAGAGAACCCATTCGAGTAAAATCTATGAATATAATGATTCATAATAACCTTACTACTCAAATAAAGGAGGCGCAACAAGGAGTTTTAAAAGAGGGAAATTTAAAGGATGAAATACCCAAAGGATCGGAGAAGCATCTTAATATTCGGGAAGACGGAACCCAGTATAGGGCTGAAAGGATTTGGGTATCAAAATTTGGAGATATGAGAGAAATGGTACTTAGAGAAGCTCATAAAACCAGATACTCAATACATCCCGGAACGGGGAAGATGTACAAGGATCTCAAGAAACTTTTTTGGTGGCCGGGTATGACAGCCGATGTTGCTAAATACGTAGGAGAAAGTTTGATGTGTTCTAAGGTCAAAGCTGAGCATCAGAAACCATCAGGTCTACTTCAACAACCCAAAATCCCGAAATGGAAATGGAAAAACATTACCATGGATTTCATCACTAAATTGTCAAGGACTGCAAGTGGTTTTGATACTATTTGGGTAATAGTTGATCGTCTCACCAAATCAGCACACTTCCTGCCAATAAGAGAAGATGACAAGATAGAGAAGTTAGCACGACTGTATTTGAAGGAAGTCGTCCCCAGACATGGAATACCAATCTCTATTATCTCTGATAGGGATGGCAGATTTATTTCAAGATTCTGGCAGACATTACAGCAAGCATTAGGAACTCGTCTAGACATGAGTACTGCCTATCATCCACAAACTGATGGGCAGAGCAAAAGGATGATACAAACGCTTGAAGACATGCTACGAGCATGTGTTATTGATTTCAGAAACAGTTGGGATCGACATCTACCGTTAGCAGAATTTTCCTACAACAACAGCTACCATTCAAGCATTGAGATGGCGCCGTTTAAAGCACTTTATGGTAGAAAGTGTAGGTCTCCGATTTGTTGGAGTGAAGTGGGGGATAGATAGATTACGGGTCCGAAGATTATACAAGAAACTACCGAGAAGATCATCCAAATTCAACAACGGTTGAAAACCGCCCAAAGTCGACAAAAGAGCTACGCTGACATTAAAAGAAAAGATATAGAATTTGAAATTGGAGAGATGGTCATGCTTAAAGTTGCACCTTGGAAAGGCGTTGTTCGATTTGGTAAATGAAGGAAATTAAATCCAAGGTATATTGGACCATTCAAGATTATTGATCGTGTCGGACCAGTAGCTTACCGACTTGAGTTACCTCAACAACTCGCGGCTGTACATAACACTTTCCATGTCTCGAATTTGAAGAAATGTTTTGCTAAAGAAGATCTCACTATTCCGTTAGATGAAATCCAAATCAACGAAAAACTTCAATTCATCGAAGAACCCGTCGAAATAATGGATCGTGAGGTTAAAAGACTTAAGCAAAACAAGATACCAATTGTTAAGGTTCAATGGAATGCTCGTAGAGGACCCGAGTTCACCTGGGAGCGTGAAGATCAGATGAAGAAGAAATACCCGCATCTATTTCCAGAAGATTCGTCAACACCTTCAACAGCTTAAAATTTCGGGACGAAATTTATTTAACGGGTAGGTACTGTAGTGACCCGAACTTTTCCATGTTTATATATATTAATTGAGATTGATATTTACATGATTAAATGTTTCTAACATGTTAAGCAATCAAACTTATTAAGACTTGATTAATTGAAATATGTTTCATATAGACAATTGACCACCCAAGTTGACCGGTGATTCACGAACGTTAAAACTTGTAAAAACTATATGATGACATATATATGGATATATATATAGTTAACATGATACTATGATAAGTAAACATATCATTAAGTATATTAACAATGAACTACATATGTAAAAACAAGACTACTAACTTAATGATTTTTAAACGAGACATATATGTAACGATTATCGTTGTAAAGACATTTAATGTATATATATATATCATATTAAGAGATATTCATACATGATAATATCATGATAATATAATAATTTAAAATCTCATTTAATATTATAAATATTGGGTTAACAACATTTAACAAGATCGTTAACCTAAAGGTTTCAAAACAACACTTACATGTAACGACTAACGATGACTTAACGACTCAGTTAAAATGTATATACATGTAGTGTTTTAATATGTATTTATACACTTTTGAAAGACTTCAATACACTTATCAAAATACTTCAACTTAACAAAAATGCTTACAATTACATCCTCGTTCAGTTTCATCAACAATTCTACTCGTATGCACCCGTATTCGTACTCGTACAATACACAGCTTTTAGATGTATGTACTATTGGTATATACACTCCAATGATCAGCTCTTGGTAGCCCATGTGAGTCACCTAACACATGTGGGAACCATCATTTGGCAACTAGCATGAAATATCTCATAAAATTACAAAAATATGAGTAATCATTCATGACTTATTTACATGAAAACAAAATTACATATCCTTTATATCTAATCCATACACCAATGACCAAAAACACCTACAAACACTTTAATTCTTCAATTTTCTTCATCTAATTGATCTCTCTCAAGTTCTATCTTCAAGTTCTAAGTGTTCTTCATATATTCTACAAGTTCTAGTTACATAAAATCAAGAATACTTTCAAGTTTGCTAGCTCACTTCCAATCTTGTAAGGTGATCATCCAACCTCAAGAAATCTTTGTTTCTTACAGTAGGTTATCATTCTAATACAAGGTAATAATCATATCCAACTTTGGTTCAATTTCTATAACTATAACAATCTTATTTAAAGTGATGATCTTACTTGAACTTGTTTTCGTGTCATGATTCTGCTTCAAGAACTTCGAGCCATCCAAGGATCAGTTGAAGCTAGATCCATTTTTCTCTTTTCCAGTAGGTTTATCCAAGGAGCTTAAGGTAGTAATGATGTTCATAACATCATTCGATTCATATATATAAAGCTATCTTATTCGAAGGTTTAAACTTGTAATCACTAGAACATAGTTTAGTTAATTCTAAACTTGTTTGCAAACAAAAGTTAATCCTTCTAACTTGACTTTTAAAATCAACTAAAAACATGTTCTATATCTATATGATATGCTAACTTAATGATTTAAAACCTGGAAACAAGAAAAACACCGTAAAACCGGATTTACGCCGTCGTAGTAACACCGCGGGCTGTTTTGGGTTAGTTAATTAAAAACTATGATAAACTTTGATTTAAAAGTTGTTATTCTGAGAAAATGATTTTTATTATGAACATGAAACTATATCCAAAAATTATGGTTAAACTCAAAGTGGAAGTATGTTTTCTAAAATGGTCATCTAGACGTCGTTCTTTCGACTGAAATGACTACCTTTACAAAAATGACTTGTAACTTATTTTTCGACTATAAACCTATACTTTTTTTGTTTAGATTCATAAAATAGAGTTCAGTATGAAACCATAGCAATTTGATTCACTCAAAACGGATTTAAAATGAAGAAGTTATGGGTAAAACAAGATTGGATAATTTTTCTCATTTTAGCTACGTGAAAATTGGTAACAAATCTATTCCAACCATAACTTAATCAACTTGTATTGTATATTATGTAATCTTGAGATACCATAGACACGTATACAATGTTTCGACCTATCATGTCGACACATCTATATATATTTCGGAACAACCATAGACACTCTATATGTGAATGTTGGAGTTAGCTATACTAGGTTGAGGTTGATTCCAAAATATATATAGTTTGAGTTGTGGTCAATACTGAGATACGTATACACTGGGTCGTGGATTGATTCAAGATAATATTTATCGAATTATTTCTGTACATCTAACTGTGGACAACTAGTTGTACGTTACTAACGAGGACAGCTGACTTAATAAACTTAAAACATCAAAATATATTAAAAGTGTTGTAAATATATTTTGAACATACTTTGATATATATGTATATATTGTTATAGGTTCGTAAATCAACCAGTGGCCAAGTCTTACTTCCCGACGAAGTAAAAATCTGTGAAAGTGAGTTATAGTCCCACTTTTAAAATCTAATATTTTTGGGATGAGAATACATACAGGTTTTATAAATGATTTACAAAATAGACACAAGTACGTGAAACTACATTCTATGGTTGAATTATCGAAATCGAATATGCCCCTTTTTATTAAGTCTGGTAATCTAAGAATTAGGGAACAGACACCCTAATTGACGCGAATCCTAAAGATAGATCTATTGGGCCCAACAAACCCCATCCAAAGTACCGGATGCTTTAGTACTTCGAAATTTATATCATATCCGAAGGGTGTCCCAGAATGATGGGGATATTCTTATATATGCATCTTGTTAATGTCGGTTACCAGGTGTTCACCATATGAATGATTTTTATCTCTATGTATGGGATGTGTATTGAAATATGAAATCTTGTGGTCTATTATTATGATTTGATATATATAGGTTAAACCTATAACTCACCAACATTTTTGTTGACGTTTTAAGCATGTTTATTCTCAGGTGATTATTAAGAGCTTCCGCTGTCGCATACTTAAATAAGGACGAGATTTGGAGTCCATGCTTGTATGATATTGTGTAAAAACTGCATTCAAGAAACTTATTTTGTTGTAACATATTTGTATTGTAAACCATTATGTAATGGTCGTGTGTAAACAGGATATTTTAGATTATCATTATTTGATAATCTACGTAAAGCTTTTTAAAACCTTTATCTATTAAATAAAGGTTATGGTTTGTTTTAAAAATGAATGCAGTCTTTGAAAAACGTCTCATATAGAGGTCAAAACCTCGCAACGAAATCAATTAATATGGAACGTTTTTAATCAATAAGAACGGGACATTTCATTAATGACCCAATTTGCATTAAATAACTTAACTACACCAAAATCGCCCATAAATGGCCAAGACTCAACTTCAATCACTAAAGCTAGTGAATTAAAGTCTACTAACACAAACTTGGGGTATTTCATACCCATTTCACCCAATTAGGTCAACTAGTACTCATTTGATCCATTTAAAATACTTAGACTCACAATCGAGTCAAACTTACCCATTTACACTTCTTTCATCAATTTAAAGGTGTATTAGTGACTTAACAACACCATTTAACATCTACAACCTCAAATCATTAGGCCAAACCCTAGGTTATGGCCATTAGGGTTTACTTTCATCAATATAACCCAAATCCTCCCATATTACCCCCAATTGGGTCTTACAAGTTCCAAATGAACTAAACCCTAGCATAAACTAATTAAAACTCAAAACATGGAGTTAAAACTTACCAACACTATCCACTTGTAGCTAAGAACAAGGAGAACAACTTTAATTCTTGCTCCAAGGTTTGATTCACAAATCTCCACTCTCAAATCTCACTTGAAATCAAATGAGTTTTTAAGTTTTGAGAGAAATTAGAGAAAGAAAATGAAAAAGAAATGAATAATAGAGGGTAAGTGGCTGAGACTTAAAGTCTCCATCAGATCTATACGTGAAAAGATGATTTTGCCCTTGAACCACTTATTTTATAAACAAAATTCGGAACCAGTTCACCCAGTGGGTAGCGGCGCGACCCCAATTGTCGCGGCGCGGCAATTAACGTATTTTACGAGCATTCTTAAATCATTCCTGACTCAGATTCTAGTTATTGGTTGCGGCGCGGCCTTCTTCTCCGCGGCACGACATATAAAGGAAAACTCGACCCTTCTTATCATGCCTCCTGACTCTGGTTTGAGTTCAATGTCACGGCGCGACAAAAGCTTCCGCGCCGCGACAATTGCCTTAAACTGAGCCATTCGACAACTTACACAACTTAACGATTTATTCAACTTGTACACTTTGTTCACGCTTCCTATGCACGTCTAAACTTCATCTTTTAGTCTCACAAGACTTAACATCAACAAGGACTCATGCAGATACCTATACATGCATAAATTCTAAACACATATATATATATATATACATACATATTCGTATATATATATTTAGACAATAACTAACACTTAGGTCTTTTAATCATATAAATGCACAAGTTATAAGCGTACTAATAATTAAGTTTGTACCTTTAAATATGTACGGGAAAAACGGGTTGTTACAACTCTCCCCCACTTGAATCGGAGCGCGTCCTCGCGATCCAAGCCGCATGACAAGCTGGAAGATAAACCAAAACAAACTCTTCGGATTCTCACGTAAACTCGAAACCCTTTCGATGACGCCATTGCACCTTGTAAGTTCTAACTTCCTTGTTACGCAACAATTTAACCTTTTCATCTAGAATGGCTATCGGCTCTTCAACGTATTCTAGCTTATTATTCAATGCAATCTCATCTAACGGCACCCAAGTCGAGTCATCCGCAAGACACCTACGGAGGTGGGAAACATGAAAAGTGTTATGGATCCCCGCAAGCTCTTCGGGCAACTCTAGTCTATAAGCAACTTCACTAACATGTTCCAAAACCTTGAAAGGACCGATAAATCGAGGAGCTAACTTTCCTCGCTTTCGAAAGCGGATAACACCCTTCCATGGAGAAACATTAAGCATCACCATGTCACCCTCTTGAAATTCGATCGTTCGTCTACCTTTATCGCATAAGATTTTTGTCTATCTTGCGCTGCCTTAAGTCGAGCCCAAATCATCTCAATTTTACTATTCGTCTCTAGGACCAAATTGGTACTCCCGATTTCTCGTTGTCCCACTTCACCCCAACAAATAGGAGTTCGACACCTATGCCCATAAAGCATCTTATAAGGTGGCATTCCAATACTAGTGTGGTAACTATTATTGTACGAAAATTCCACCAATGGTAAGTTCTCATCCCAACTACCACCAAAATCAATAATACGCGCCCTTAACATATCCTCCAACGTTTGGTTCGTACGCTCGGTTTGACTGTCCGTTTGAGGATGATACGCCGTGCTCATTTTCAATTGAGTACCCATATCTTCATGAAACTTCTTCCAAAACCGAGACGTGAAACGAGTATCTCGATCCGAAACAATAGATATAGGAACCCCATGTCTCGATATCACCTCCTTGATAAACAACTTGGACAAAGTCTTCAACGATATCGTTTCTCGAATGGGAAGAAACAAAGCACTCTTCGTCAATTGATCAACTATCACCCAAATCGTATCATATTGGGTTCTCGCCGTCTTTAGCAACTTGATAATGAAGTCCATGGTAACGTGCTCCCATTTCCATTTCGGGACTTCCAATGGTTGTAACTTACCGTATGTCTTTTGGTGTTCGGCTTTAACTTGCAAACATGTGACGCATTGTTCAACATACTTAACAACATCATGTTTCATGCCCGGCCACCAATACTCCTTCTTTAAAACAAGGTACATTTTCGTTGCACCCGGATGAATGAAATACTTTGACTTATGTGCTTCATCAAGGAGCACTTGTCGGTAATCACCCATCTTAGGCACCCACACTCTCCCTTGAAAAGATAACAAACCGTGCGGGCATAAAGTAATAGACTTCGTTTGCCCCACAATTCATTCTTCATGTTTGTTGTTAACAAAAGCTTCAATTTGAATCTCACCAAGCTTTACAAGAAAATCGTTAGTAATAATCATGCGTAACGATCCTACTCGTATCGTCGGATGTTGACTCTTTCTACTTAACGCATCCGTGACCACGTTCGCCTTACCCGGATGATAAAGTATCTCACAATCATAATCTTTTACCACATCCATCCACCTACGTTGACGATAATTCAAATCTCGTTGATTAAAGAGATGTTTCGAACTCTTATGATCCGAATAAATCATACACTTGACACCATACAAGTAGTGGTGCCAAATTTTCAACGCATGTACCACCGCCGCCAATTCAAGATCATGAGTCGGGTATCTCTTTTCGTGTTCCTTTAATTGTCGAGAGGCGTAAGCGATGACTTTACCCCTTTGCATTAGAACACACCCGAGCCCATTTAAAGAAGCATTACAATAAACCGTCATGTCTTCTACCCATTCCGGCAACACTAACACCGGAGCTTGACACAACTTCTCTTTTAACAATTGAAAAGCAATTTCTTGCTCGTTTTCCCAATTGAACCTTACGTTCTTCCTCGTCAACTTCGTCAAAGGAGAAGCAATCTTAGAAAAGTCTTGGATAAATCGACAATAATAACCGGCCAATTCGAGAAAACTTCGGATTTCCGTAGGCGTAGTCGGTCGTCCCCAACTCTTCACCGTCTCAATCTTCCCCGGATCTACTTGAATACCTTCTTTATTCACAATATGGCCAAGGAATTGAACTTCCCTTAGCCAAAATTCACATTTGGAGAATTTAGCATACAACTTCTCCTTCCGTAATGTCTTCAACACTTCACGCAAATGGTGCTCATGTTCCTTCATACTCTTAGAATAAACAAGTATGTCGTCAATGAACACAATTACCGACTTGTCCAACATAGGTTGGCACACTCGGTTCATTAGATCCATGAATACCGCCGATGCATTCGTAAGACCAAAAGGCATAACTACGAACTCAAAATGCCCATAACGCGTTCGAAAAGCCGTTTTCTCTATGTCTTCCTCACGGACCCGTACTTGATGATAGCCGGACCGTAAATCAATCTTAGAAAAATACATTGCACCTTGGAGTTGGTCAAACAAATCGTAAATCCGAGGCAATGGATAACGATTCTTGATCATCACTTTGTTCAACTCCCGATAATCGATGCACATCCGCATACTTCCATCTTTCTTTTTCACAAACAAAACCGGAGCACCCCATGGCGAGGAACTCGGTCGAATAAAACCCTTTTCAAGCAATTCTTGGGTTTGATTTAACAACTCTTGCATTTCCGTCGGTGCTAAACGATAAGGAGTTTTAGCAATGGGGGTAGCCCCCGGAACCAACTCAATGCGAAATTCAACTTGTCTTTCCGCCGGGACACCCGGTAACTCATCCGAAAAAATGTCTTCAAATTCGTTAACCACCGGAATTTCACGAATGGGTGGTGGCTCATCACGAGTATCAACTACATGGGTAAGAAAAGCCATGCCACCACTAACAAGGAAACGACGTGCCCGTGCAAAAGTGCATATCGGCACAAGTCTTCTTCGCTTATCACCATGAATAATTAACTCTCCCCCACTTGGAGTCTTCACACGAATGAATTTATCATGGTATGCAATATTGGATCTATTACGATCGAGCCAATCCATACCAACAACAATATCAAAATCACCCAAAGTCATCGGAATGAGATCGATTTCAAAAGTTTCGGTATCAAACACAACATTACAATTTTTACAAACATCAACCCCTAGCACCGTTTTACCATCTGCTATTTCAACTTCTACCGGATGACTTAACTTAGCTAGCGGTTTATTCAACTTAGGCACAAATCTTGAAGACACAAACGACAAGTTAGAACCACTTCAAAAAGTATACGTGCCAGACTAGAGTTAACCATGAAAGTACCTGAGACAACTTCATTTGATTATTTGGCTTCTTCATTCGTCATCAAGTAGTTGCGACCCCTAGCAGTACCCGCCGCTTTCTCCAATTTCTTAACATGATCATTGTTCAAATTGGGACATTCCGGCCTCTTATGCCCTTCTTTACCACAATTATAACAAGTGAGTTTGGTTGTAAAAGGAGGGTTGGTGCAATCACGGGCCATATGTCCCTTTCGTCCACAATTGTGGCAAGAATAACGGAACTCTCCGTGAACGCTTTTCTTCACACTACCAATACTCTCGGTTGCACCCTTATTCTTCTTGTTCGAATGACTAGTAGCTTTGAACTTCCTCTTGCCAAAAGTAAAGCCACTCTTTCTTAACACGAGTGCCTCAAAACCTTTAGCATCACCTCTTAACATGCTACAACCATACCTCGTCTTTTTATCGAGAGGACATTCACATATACGAAAGGCCCCCTCCATATCGGAGATCCAACAAGCACTCTTAAGTGAGTCCTGTTCACCATCGAAGGTGGGAGGTTGAGAGTCCTTGAAATGCTTATAAAAGAAGTCCCGTCTCCCCACATTATCCCCTTGTAGAACAAGCTTAACTTGTTCCCTTACCACATTAACTAGTTGATTGTCGATCGTATCTAGAAACATCTTCTTAACGTCTTCGAGAAACTCCGCTTTTTGACGCTTAAAGATGGCCTCAACTTTGGCCGTAAACTCGGGGTCCTCCCTCGTGCCCCCATTATCGGTGTCGTGTCCATTTCACATCTTCATTCTATAAAACGAAAGAGGTTAAACAATGAATGAAAAGACATGACACGCATATATACACATATACACCTCACCGCCCCATCTTGCTCAACAATCATCGTACATCGCTTGTTTGACACGATTTGCACCCGTAACAATGGTAGATAGTCATTGCTACGTGAGCACGTCGCATTAACTCATTAGTACAACGTCTATCTCGCTTGATGATTACAACTACAACACAAAACAATTAGTACATGGTTAGATCACATAAACCTAAGCACTAACAATTCCCGATCCGACCCGAAGTCCTACAAGTCCCGCATAAAAGCGCATACACAATAAAGTCTAAGTCTAGGCACCTATCTCAAGTCGCCTAAATCCCTTAGACCATGCTCTGATACCACTTGAAACAACCCAACCCGTATTCCATACGATAATTTTTTTTTTAAAAAGATACACATTTATGCGCCAATTAAATATGTAAACCATTCCACAAGTTTCATTCAAAACATTCCACAATTTAAATGTTTACAAAGGCACAAAGGCCATTAATTAAGTTTAATACAAGTTCGACCCACTACAAATGATAGTTTATAATCCAAACGACACTTCAAGCATGGTTTGGGACTAAACTACCCAAAACGTTAGGCCAACTTCCAAAAGCTTCAACGAAACATCATCAAAGGACACCTAGTGCCCAACAACCCCTTTTCCCCTATCCGCACCTGCATCTAAAAAGATAAACAACGAGAGGGGTAAGCTAATTGCTTAGTGAATGCAATAATTATACACGTTCATATATAATCTACTTACTTGCAATCACTTACATAATACCGCATAAAAGCTAGCAATTCGATAACCATGCAAACATCATGAATAAACCACTAACCATAATTCACAAAAGCTAGCAACAACAATAGCATATAGTTCACAATTTAATATGCTAGATAGAATTTACACAACCATGGTTAACCAATCGTACAAGGAAACGGTACTCGTAAAAGACCGTCTGTAACAACCCTCACTTTTTGACTTCTAAATTACTGAATTAACCCTAGGGTTATATGTCTGACTATATGTATTAAGGGTTGTTATATACAATTAAATATTGACCGAATAGTAATTTTTTGTCAACAATGTATGCTTAAATAAATAATATATTATTAATTTATATAATTTGAAATAATTTAACTAAGTATATAAACTTTGTATCACTTTTATTATTTAGTTAATGTATTATATATTTAACTATATAATAAATCCAATTATATATAAATGTAATAATATTTACAAACTTACTAAAGCTATAGTTTAATAATTAAAATCATAATTATTATTAAAAATACAAAATACCGAATTATTTATTATTTTTATGCAAAATTTATATTTATTAATTAAATAAAAAAAATAAAATAAAAATAAAATAAAATATTATTGACAAATATTCTTGGAAAAACATTAAATAAATTTGTTTATTTACATAAAAAAATCCTTAAAATAAATAAAAAATAAATAAATAAATAAATAAATAAATAAATAAATAAATAAATTACTTTTTAATTAAAAATTTTAATGGAAAAACTACTTTTATTATTTTATTTTATGCATTATCCCATGACCTAACATTTAATACTTTTTAATTTTAAAATCCTATTAAGAATTAAATATTTCTTTTTTTTAATTATTTTATTCTTTTTACCTAATTTTTTCAAGTATAAATACCCCTCATTTCTCATTCAAACTCACACCAAAATTTCTCTCATTCTCTCTTTGAAGAATTACTACTAGTAAGTATTCTTTTCTTACTTTTTATTTTTTTTACTTTTTACTTTTTACTTTTTATTTTTTACTTCGGTTATTATTTTTACCGAAATATGTAAATAATGTTATAAATTATATGCAATTAAAAATAAAATAAATAACATGTATACATTATTACTATTACTAGCACCTATAACCTACTGCTTATATTGTAACATAAAAACATTTTGGGATATGTATTAGATATGTATAGATCTTCGAACTTTCTTGACGAATGGTTTCTATGAGATTCTAGGCAGAGGGTTTGAATTTATGATTTAAAGGGTCCTATGGCTCAAGCTCCTAGATCTAAATTAGCCATTCGAAGGGAAAGGGGTGATTGGAAGCTTATCTAATACGACAAGTATCCTAAAATGGAAAATACTGATAAAAGTAGAAACTCTCTAGTCATAGAAACTTAGTAAAATAAGAAACTTTCTAAAAATGGAAACTTTATAAAAATAGTAACTTACTAGGAATAGAAACTTAGTAAAACAAACTATACTTAAACACATACTTAAACTTAAACATGGGCAAAACACTTAACGACTCTTAAAAGTCAATAGGTTGACTTTCCTGCTCACTCGTTCAACTCTTTATTCCGAGGAATAACTCTCTCTCTACTTACTAAGGTGAATTCATAGCCCCTCTTTAATTGCTAGCAAACTTACTTACTTTTACTTGGGGTGAGACACATGCTGTTTTTACTTTTTACACTTTAGACACAAGTACTAAACTGCTAAACTATGCTATACCCGGCTATGTCCGACTAAGTCCCTACAGTGATATTTTTAATTGCTGCGGCATGCTTAATTGTTGGGGGTAGGCCTATCGGGAGTAACGTCCCCGATACATTTGACCAAGTCATTGTATTACTTAATAATGAAATTAAACCGACAAGGACAGACACAACTTGTCATGGGGCAAACTTGAACATTTAGTCTAAATATCACGCATTGGCATAACTTTTTGATCCTGCGGGAGATCAACTTTACAAACTAAATCTTGTGGTCTAAAACAATGACAAACTTTTTGTTAAACCTATGAACTTCACTCAATCTTTTTGGTTGACACTTTAGCATGTTTTGTCTCAGGTGCTGTTTGATTCAAGCTCTTATACTTACTGCTTATGTGATGCTACTTGGACATAGGATCAAGAGATATCGCATTTATTAATTCTGCATGTGAACATTTACGATATTGTTATTCCTGTCATTGTAACGACATTTCATTTTCCGCTGCGTACTCATTAAAGTTAAATTCATCATTTAGTATTATTCTCGTTTATTATAATATGTTGGTATGTTTTGATAATAGTGACGTTCCTTCCAGACCCTATTGGGAGGACGTTACAGATTGGTATCAGAGCATAACCAGGCTGTTATAGAGAACCAGGATTGCATTTTTATGTGTGCCTTACTTGTTAGCTAGGGTGCCTTAGTAATCTAGGAAACTATAACCTTTCATGCCTTAGACTTTAAAGCACTTAGGATTGCCTTGTAATCTTAAAACATATGCCTTACAATCCTATCCTAAAACTGATCAAAATCTCCTTCCTAATGTTAGGATGTCTAATTATCATCAAACGACCAAAATGAATCTTTTCAAGCCAACCGAAAAAGATACTGAAAGGTCTTCCACAGAACCACCAGTCCAAAGTCCACCTTATGGCTTTGGTGGTCCTCCCTCACCAAATTATAGCCCAAATACTACTCTAAAGTTACATGGGTCTCCTGAATACTATCCAACCCCGAGGAATAAATACAAGAGGAAATGTCTTGAAGAAACTGGGCCGTCAAAGAAAAGATCCTGATTTCTTTCCTACGGTGAAGTTGATGCTAAGTACGAGCTCATGAATCTGCGAAAAACTACCGATGACCTAATTCGCCATATTGGAAGGATCGATGTTCAAATGAAGGAAAAAGACCTAGCAATCAAGAAGCTCATGGAGGAAAATGCTGAACTAAAGAAAGAGATAAAGTTGGTGAAGTATGAAGGTGATAGAAATACCCGATGGGGGAAGCAATCTCTCTCCTACCTAAGAGAAGATGTTGACCTTAGATTGAAGATGGAGGAAAACCGCGTGAATAATCAACTTTCTATAAGGGACTACAAGTACCATGTAATCAACAATGAAGTTTCTAATCTTTATGATAATCTCGAGTTCCTGCATGAGAAACAAAAGGCGAAGAATGAGAAAGTTGAGAAGTTTATGAAGAAGGTTGAGGACGAGAAGAAGGAATATGAAGACAACTTCAATCTTAATATTCTTTAGTTATCTTTCTATTTTCCATCTATGTAAAGGCTATGCCTTAAAACTATTTCTATTTCCGAATCGTATATTAAAAGGCTTATTTAATGCCTAGTTCCTTAATAAAATAAAGTGTTTTATTTATATCTTGTGATATTAATACTTTATCTTATTCCTACTTGTAATTGCTCAAATTTGTTAACTTATCCGACTTATGTTCACTTTTATGTAGTAACATCATGGTTCGTTCAGCTGCACCTACCGTTAACAACGTTGTGTTAACTACTGAGCAATTCTAACAATTACTCGCTGCCACCCAAGGCAATGCCCAAGCTAATCATGCTAATCCATAGCCGAAACCTTGTTCCTACAAGGATTTTTCAAACTGTCATCCTCCTGCATTTAAGGGGACTGAAGAAGCTGTCGAACTAGTCCGTTGGTTTGAGAAGATGGAGTCTATTTTTCGTATTTGCAACTGTGGTGATAACGATCGAGTAAAGTATGCCACTAGCTCATTGGGTGGCAATGCTTTAACTTGGTGGACTGCTCATGCCAAGTCCGTAGGAATTGATAATGCTAATGCAATTCCATGGGACGAACTCAAAAGCATGATGGTTAACAAATTCTGTCCTCGAAGTCAAGTTCAGAAACTTGAAGCTGAGTTCTGGGAACTCAAGGTCAAGGTACTGACATTGAGAACTACACCAATCGTTGTCTGGAGATTTCTACTCTATGTCCTGAAATGTTTCCTACTGAAGCTAGAAGAATTGAGCGGTATATTGAAGGTCTTCCCGAGGATGTTCAAGGGAATGTTATAGCTTCCGAGAAGGTTACTCTGGGTGCTGTGATTCTTATGGCACAAAATCTAATGTTGGCCAAGAGAAGAAGAGCGTCGGCTAGTAAGCAGGTTGAAACCAAGGGTAATGATGGTAAGAGGAAGTTTGAGCCATCTCAAAGTTCAGCTCAGAATGATAATAAGAAGCCTGCGGATAATACAAGATTGAATTATAAGGGTACTTATCCTTTCTGTATTCGTTGTGAGAGGCATCACCCGGGGAAGTGTACTGCGGTTTGTGCGTTGTGTAAGAAAGTGGGACATGTTGCTAAGACGTGTAAGAATCCTCCGAAGGATAAGGCTATTGTTCTAGCCAAAGCTCCTCCTACATGCTATACTTGTGGAGAGAATGGACACATTAGTCCGAATTGTCCTAAGAAGAAGGATAATCCCGCTACTGGAGCTAATGCTACTGCTGCGAAGGGTCGTGCGTTTGTTATTACTGCTGCTGAAGCCCGAGATGAAGATGAAGTTATCACGGGTACGTATCTTGTCAATAATTTCTATGCAACTATTTTATTCGATACTGGTGCCGATAGAAGTTACGTGTCTAGTGATTTTTGTACCCTATTTACTGAAAAGCCTCAACCCTTAGAAACTAAACGATTAGTAGAAGTGGCTAATGGAAAAGTCATGAAAGTCGATAAAATCTATAAAAACTGCAATCTAATCTTAGCCGATAAGGAATTTAAGATAGACCTTTTGCCGATCGAACTCGAAAGTTTTGACGTCGTAGTTGGTATGGATTGGTTACGTCCATTACATGCTGCTATCATGTGTTACGATAAAACTGTTAATGTTCCATTGGGGAATGGAGATACTCTCATCATCCAAGGTGAAAAGAGTGGTTCCAATCTCAATATCATCTCCTGTATCAAAACCCGCAAATACCTTATGAAAGGTTATCCAGCCATTCTAGCCCACGTTAAGCTGATTGAATCAGAAGAGAAGCGTATTGAAGATGTACCAGTGGTTAGAGACTATCCCGATGTGTTTCCCGAAGATCTTCCTGGTCTTCCACCTCCTCGACAAGTTGAATTTCAAATTGATTTAGCTCCCGGTGCTGCTCCTATTGCTAAAGCACCATACCGTTTAGCACCTTCCGAAATGAAGGAACTTTCCAACCAGCTCCAAGAACTATTAGATAAAGGTTTCATTCGTCCAAGCTCGTCCCCATGGGGAGCTCCTATTCTATTTGTTAAAAAGAAGGATGGTACGTTAAGGATGTGCATTGATTACCGTGAACTTAACAAGCTTACTATCAAGAACCGTTATCCGTTGCCATGTATTGATGATCTATTCGACGAACTTCAAGGGTCAATTGTTTATTCAAAGATTGATTTGAGGTCCGGATATCACCAACTTAGAGTCAAGGAATCTGATATTCCTAAGACTGCTTTTCACACTCGTTATGGGCACTATGAATTCTGTGTCATGCCTTTTGGTTTGACCAATGCTCCTGCCGTTTTCATGGATCTCATGAACCGTGTCTGCAAACCTTATCTCGATAAATTCTTCATTGTTTTCATTGATGACATTTTGATCTACTCCAAGAGTGAGAAGGAACATGAGCAACATCTGCGCGTGATTCTTGAACTCTTACGAAAGGAACAACTCTACGCTAAGTTTTCTAAGTGCGAGTTTTGGCTCAAAACCGTACAATTCCTCGGACACGTTGTTGATAGTAATGGAATACATGTCGATCTAGCTAAGATTACCGCTATCCAGAACTGGGAGATACCAAAGACTGCGAAGCATATTCGTCAATTTTTGGGACTTGCCGGTTATTATCGGAGATTCATAAAGGATTTTTCCCTTCTTGCCAAACCTCTTACGAAGCTAACTCAAAAAGGGAAAAAGTTTGAGTGGTCCGAAGAACAGGAATCTGCTTTCAAGATTCTGAAAGAGAAGTTGACCACAGCCCCGATTCTATCTTTACCTGAAGGTACTGACGATTTTGTTGTTTACTGCGATGCCTCAAAGCAAGGCTTTGGTTGTGTTTTAATGCAACATGAAAAGGTTATTGCCTACGCATTTAGACAGTTGAAGAAACACGAGGAGAACTATACCACACACGACCTTGAGTTAGGTGCCGTGGTATTTGCATTAAAGATATGGAGACATTATCTATATGGTACTGATAATGCTAAAAACGAACATATATTTCATAGCATTATTCCTCAAGAAAGACAAGCTTTTAGTTGCAATTGTTCTATTTACAAGTGATATTCGTTTAAATAATAAAAGGTGAAGACAAAAGACAGATTCGACGAATTGAAGACACAAACGACCAAAAAGCTCAAAAGTACAAAAGACAATAAAAAAGGTTCCAATTATTGATAAGAAACGTCTCGAAATTACAAGAGTACAAGATTCAAAACGCAAAGTACAAGATATTAAATTGTACGCAAGGACGTTCGAAAATCCGGAACCGGGACCAGAGTCAACTCTTAACGCTCGACGCAACGGACTAAAAATTACAAGTTAACTATGTATATAAATATAATATAATATATAATTAATTGTATTAATTATATATATATTATATTTATAAATAAAAACCGTCGGCAGAGAAAGACTCCAAGGGACTGAGCTGTAATTTCATTCTCCGCGACTCGCGGAGTTTGAAGGCAAAAATGCCGCGAGTCGCGGAGCCCCAAAAGTCGACTTTTCCTATAAAAGCAACCGAATTCTGATCACAAATCATCATCTTTTTTTCTCCTCATTCATACGATATATTTATATTTATAATTTATATTTTAATTTTAATTTTAATTATAATTCTAATAATAAGGGTATGTTAGCGAATATTGTAAGGGTGTAAGTCGAAATTCTGTCCGTGTAACGCTACGCTATTTTTAATCATTGTAAGTTATGTTCAACCTTTTTATATTAATGTCTCGTAGCTAAGTTATTATTATGCTTCTTTAAAACGAAGTAATCATGATGTTGGGCTAATTACTAAAATTGGGTAATTGGGCTTTGTATCATAATTGGGGTTTGGACAAAAGAACGACACTTGTGGAAATTAGACTATGGGTTATTAATGGGCTTTATATTTGTTTAACTAAATGATAGTTTGTTAATGTTAATATAAAGATTTACAATTGGGCGTCCTTATAAATTACCATATACACTCGATCGGACACGATGGGCGGGGTATTTATATGTACGAATAATCGTTCATTTAACCGGACACGGGAATGGATTAATAGCCACTAGAATAATTAAAACAGGGGTGAAATTACATTCAAGGGTAATTGGTGTAATTGTTAACAAAGTAGTAAAACCTTGGTTTACACGCAGTCGATAACCTGGTGTATTCATTAAACAAAGTATTAAAACCTTGTTACAATTCGAATCCCCAATTAGTTGGAATATTTAACTTCGGGTATAAGAATAATTTGACGAGGACACTCGCACTTTATATTTATGACTGATGGACTGTTATGGACAAAAACCAGACGGACATATTAAATAATCCAGGACAAAGGACAATTAACCCATGGGCATAAAACTAAAATCAACACGTCAAACATCATGATTACAGAAGTTTAAATAAGCATAATTCTTTTATTTCATATTTAATTTCCTTTATTTTATATTTAATTGCACTTCTAATTATCGCACTTTTATTTATTGTATTTAATCGCACTTTTAATTATCGTACTTTTTAATTATCGCAATTTTATTTTATCGCACTTTTATTATTCGCAATTTCATTATCGTTATTTACTTTACGCTTTAAATTAAGTCTTTTATTTATTTAATATTTTACATTAGGTTTTAACTGCGACTAAAGTTTTAAAATCGACAAACCGGTCATTAAACGGTAAAAACCCCCCTTTATAATAATAATATTACTTATATATATGTATTTGTATTTTTATAAAAGTAAACTAATATAGCGTTAAGCTTTGTTTAAAGATTTCCCTGTGGAACGAACCGGACTTACTAAAAACTACACTACTGTACGATTAGGTACACTGCCTATAAGTGTTGTAGCAAGGTTTAAGTATATCCATTCTCTAAATAAATAAATATCTTGTGTAAAATTGTATCGTATTTAATAGTGTTTCGCACTAAAAATAATACTATTTTGTATACTTGTAAACTTCAATAGTATTTTATACCCCTTAGCTTTGACATCAAGTATTTTTGGCGCCGCTGCCGGGGACACTCTTAAAACGCCGGAAGCGCAACACTAATATAAAAAAAAAAATAGATTTTTAGTTAACTTTTATTAAAATTCGTTTTTGTAAAAATACGTTTTAATTATTCAAAAATATAAAAAGAAAAACAAAAATATAAGTATTTTTAAGATTTTGTTAAATATTTAAGTTTTATAAGTTTCTTTATTTTTATTTTAGTTTATAAAAATATAAGTTTTATTTAAATATCTTTTATTTATATAAAAACAGAAAACAGAAAATAAAAAAATATAAATAAAGAAAAACGCGTCGAATTTAATAAGCTGTCATCTGAATTTCTGAACCCCGCGACTCGCGGGGTTTTCTTTATAAATTACCGCAACTCGCGGAGGTATTCTGACACGCGACAGAAGCCCTAATCCTGCATTTATTACGGATTATTATTAATTATTATTATTATTAACCCTAATTATTATTAATATTATAATTAAGTTTTATTTTAATTTAAGTTTTATTTAATTTATATTTTAGTTTATTAAGTTTAATTAAATTGTAAAATTAATAGTTTAATAAAATAAATAATATAAAAATAATATTTTTATAAAAATTGTAATTTTTACAACTTTTTGTATATTTTTATATTTTGTCCCTTTTTAATTGTTTTAGCGTAATATTTGTATTTTTAGCTCATATTTAGTTTTAAACTTAGATTTTGCCATAGTTATTTTTACTCCTAGATTTTTAGGCTTTGCCGTAGAATTCCTTAAGTGCTTTTTCTTTAGACTAAGATTTAGGTACTTTAGAATTTTGCGACACCTTTTTAAGTTTTAGTTTCTTTTTAAGTTATTTCCATTTGGGATTTAGTTTTTCTTGTAAGCTTTAATATTTTTAGACGACTTTTACTTACCAATTATCATTCCAATTAGTAATTTCAATTTGCGATTATAATTTTAAGTTAGTTGTAGTAATAAGGTTAGGTTAGTCAAGTATTTTTAAGTTTTTATAAGTTTCTTTTATTTTTCCGTCACCTTTTATTTTTCAACCATTTTTTCTTTTTCGACCTTTTTCGACGAACTCTTTTTCTTTCTTATTTCTCGCTATTCTAGTTTTAGGACATAGATTTTTATTCTACTTCTTATCTAAATTTCTTAAAATTACGAAAATTTATTTTAAGTGGTTAAATTAATAGACATCAAAATTTTCTGGTTCGTAGTAATAGTTGGATTTGTACGTGGACCGGGTTATTGGAGCCAAACAGTCCTCAATTATATTGAGACCAAACGAATCCTGCCCCTCTGCTGCATCTTTTGGCTATTCGAAACGTGGGCAAAATCAGAAAAGTCTATTGATTGGATAACTTATTATAATTTTTCTTTCCTTTTAAAAACTAATAGGATATTCAGTGAATGCACCGAGCAAGACGTTCACCACCTTTTGTACGTTCACCACCTGTAACTAGATCAATACATTTAGCAAATATAACCGCCATTGATTTTTCTTTAGAATCGTCATCCAGTCGACCAAGTACTTCAGTTCAAATTTCCGATAATCCATTTTTTGAACCCGACCTCACAATTGAGAATCCGGAGAATATTCAGGAACGGTTCGTAGATCCTGAACCACTAAACTTTCCTCCGGAGCCACCAATCATTCAAACAGAGATTGTTGAGGAACGAACCATTAAATCAGAATCATCTAGTGATACCGATTCAACAAATTCAATTATGGAGAATCTGGAACCTTTAAGTATGGAAGACCGAATGAGAGCTAAACGCACTGGCCAAGGTCACGCAATTACTCATCCAGACATTAATGCACCAGATTATGAAATCAAAGGACAAATTCTACACATGGTGACTAATCAATGCCAATTTAGTGGTGCACCGAAGGAAGATCCAAATGAACATCTACGTACCTTTAATAGGATCTGCACACTATTTAAAATCCGAGAAGTGGAGGATGAACAGATATATCTCATGTTATTTCCCTGGACTTTAAAGGGAGAAACCAAAGATTGGTTGGAATCGTTATCTGAAGGGGCGATTGATTCATGGGATGTTTTAGTTGACAAATTTCTTAAACAATTCTTTCCTGCATCTAAAGCAGTAAGACTTCAAGCAGAAATTGTTACGTTTACACAGAAACCAAATGAAACTCTATATGAGGCGTGGACAAGATATGAAAAGTTATTAAGAGGATGTCCGCAACATGGTTTAGACACCTGTCAAATAGTACAAATATTCTACCAAGGATGTGACATCACTACAAGGAAAGACATAGATATAGCAGCTGGTGGTTCTATTATGAAGAAAACCGAAACTGATGCTTACAAAATTATTGATAACACTGCTTCCCACTCACATGAGTGGCACCAAGAAAAAGATATCATTAGATCATCTAAAGCAGCTAGAGCCAATTCTAGCCATGACTTAGATTCCATTTCTGCAAAGATAGATGCTGTGGAGAGACGAATGGAAAAGATGACTAAGGATATTCACTCAATACGAATTAGTTGTGAGCAGTGTGGAGGACCACATTTGACAAAAGATTGTCTCAGTATTAAATTAACAATGGAACAAAGAGAGAATATTTCATACATAAACCAAAGGCCTGGAAATAATTATCAGAATAATTATCAACCGCCAAGACCAATTTACAATCAAAACCAGAATTATAACCGAAATATTCCATACAACAACCAACAAGGTCCTAGCAATCAACAAGTATCCAATAATACTTATAATCAGCAAAGACCTAATTTTCAAAACAAACCACCACAACAAACCGATGATAAAAAGCCGAATTTAGAAGATATGATGACGAAGCTAGTTGAAACTCAAACGCAGTTTTTCACATCTCAGAAACAAACCAATGAACAAAATGCTCAAGCATTTAGAAATCAACAAGCTTCTATTCAAAATCTGGAACAAGAATTGAGTAACCTAGCAAGGTTAATAGGTGAAAGAAAACCGGGAAGTCTACCTAGTGATACAAATGCTAACCCCCGGAATGAAACAGCTAAAGCTATTACCACAAAAAGTGGTACAACACTTAAACCACCTGAAATACCTGTAACTTCTGATGAAGCTATTCCTACTCCACAAGAACCACAACCTGATCAAGATAAGGAAAAAGAACCGGTAGTTGAAAAGGTTAATGAAGATAACACAGTTAAGGATAAACCTTATGTTAAACCATACCAACCACCACTTCCTTACCCGAGTAAAATGAAGAAAGAAAAACTTGAAGCCGAGCAATCCAAATTCTTGGATATGTTTAAACAGATAAATGTAAATCTTCCTTTCATTGATGTGATTTCAGGAATGCCAAGATATGCTAAATTCTTGAAAGATCTAATCTCAAATAGAAAGAAAATGAAAGAACTCTCGGCTGTTACTATGAATGCTAATTGTTCGGCAGTGCTGTTGAATAAGATACCAGAAAAACTATCTGATCCAGGAAGTTTCACAATTCCATGTTTTCTGGGTAGTCTTAGTTCAATAGAAGCATTGGCAGACTTAGGTGCTAGTATAAATCTAATGCCGTATTCACTATACATTAAACTAGACCTTGGAGAATTGAAACCAACCAGAATAAGCATACAACTAGCCGATAGATCAATAAAATATCCTAGAGAGATAATGGAGAACATGCTAGTTAAAGTTGGTACTTTAGTATTTCCAGTAGATTTTGTTGTTTTGGACATGGAAGAAGATTCTCAAGTTCCTCTCATATTAGGAAGACCATTCTTAAACACGGCTAAAGCAATGATAGACGTGTTCGGTAAGAAACTGACCCTAAGTATAGAGGATGAGAGTGTTACCTTTTCAGTTGATAGAGCAATGCAACAACCACAATCTGCAGATGATACATGTTATTATATTCAAACTATAGATGCACATGCAGAATTATTAAAAGAATTTCCAGAATTACAAGGAATAGGAGAATGTTCTTTAGGAGAAGGTAATGAACCAATTGATGAAGCTGAAATGTTAGCTACACTTATAGCTAATGGATATGAACCAACAACAGAAGAAATTCAAATGCTAAAAGAAGAAGACAGATATCGATATAAATCATCGATAGAAGAACCTCCGAAATTAGAGTTAAAGCCACTTCCAAACCATTTGGAATACGCTTATTTACATGGCGAATCTGAATTACCTGTAATAATATCGTCTTCTCTTACTGAAAATGAGAAATCACAACTCATTTCTGTGTTGAAAGCTCATAAACCAGCCATTGCATGGAAGATTCATGATATTAAAGGAATAAGTCCTTCGTATTGCACACATAAAATCCTTATGGAAGAAGGTCATAAAACGTATGTGCAACGCCAACGAAGACTAAATCCTAATATGCAAGATGTAGTTAAGAAAGAGATTATTAAACTGCTAGATGCAGGTTTAATTTATCCAATCTCTGATAGTCCATGGGTAAGCCCAGTTCAATGCGTGCCTAAGAAGGGTGGCATGACTGTCATCACAAATGAGAAAAATGAGCTTATTCCTACTAGGACTGTAACAGGATGGCGTGTATGTATTGATTATAGAAAATTAAATGACGCCACCAGAAAAGATCACTTTCCCTTACCTTTCATAGATCAAATGTTGGAAAGATTAGCCGGAAATAGTTACTATTATTTTCTAGATGGATTTTCCGGATATTTTCAAATTCCAATAGCACCCGAAGATCAAGAGAAAACCACATTTACGTGCCCTTATGGTACTTTTGCTTACAAACACATGCCATTTGGACTTTGCAACGCCCCTGCAACCTTTCAAAGGTGTATGATGGCGATTTTTCACGACATGATAGAAGAATGCATGGAAGTATTCATGGATAACTTTTCAGTCTTTGGTGATACATTTAAATCATGTCTAGTTAATCTGGAACGAATGCTAATTAGATGCGAAAAATCAAATCTAGTACTTAATTGGGAGAAATGCCATTTCATGGTTAAAGAAGGCATCGTTCTTGGACATAAAATTTCAAAAGAAGAAATTGAAGTGGATAGAGCTAAAGTAGATGTAATTGCTAAACTTCCACATCCCACAAATGTTAGAGGAGTTAGGAGTTTTCTAGGGCATGCCGGTTTTTACCGACGTTTCATAAAAGATTTTTCTAAAATTGCCACTCCTATGAATAAACTCCTAGAAAAGGATGCGCCATTCATCTTTTCAGATGAGTGTATCAAATCTTTTAATATTCTTAAAGAGAAACTCACTAATGCACCGATCATGATAACACCAAATTGGAATCTACCATTTGAACTAATGTGCGATGCAAGTGATTTTGCAATGGGAGCCGTTTTAGGACAAAGGATTGAAAAACGATTTCAACCTATATATTATGCTAGTAAGACGTTACAAGGAGCACAAACGAACTATACAACTACTGAAAAAGAACTCCTTGCTATTGTCTTTGCTTTTGACAAATTTCGATCATATCTCGTTCTAGCAAAAACGGTGGTCTATACCGACCATTCTGCTCTTAGATACCTATTTTCAAAACAAGATGCTAAACCAAGATTAATCCGTTGGATCTTACTCTTACAAGAGTTTGATATTGAAATCCGAGATAAAAGAGGAGCAGAAAATCTCGCCGCTGATCATCTTTCTCGTCTTGAAAATCCCGAATTAGAAGTTCTAAATGAATCGGCCATACAAGACAACTTTCCTGATGAATATCTATTGAAGATAGATTATAATGAAATCCCATGGTTTGCAGACTATGCAAACTACTTAGTTTGTGGATTCCTTGAAAAAGGATTATCGTACCAAAGACGAAAGAAATTCTTCAGTGATATAAAACACTATTTCTGGGAAGATCCACATCTGTTTAAAAGTTGTCCCGATGGAATAATACGCCGATGTGTATTTGGAGATGAAGCTAGTAAAATTTTAAACCATTGTCACACAGGACCAACAGAAGGGCATTATGGGCCTCAACTAACAGCAAGAAAAGTTTATGATGCTGGATTCTATTGGCCTACAATTTACAAAGACGCACACCTTCTTTGCAAATCCTGTGATGCATGTCAAAGGGCCGGAAAAATAAGTCAACGTGATGAAATGCCACAAAATGTCATCCAAGTATGTGAAGTATTTGACATTTGGGGTATTGACTTTATGGGTCCATTTCCAAAATCTCATAATAATCTATATATACTCGTAGCCATTGATTATGTATCTAAATGGGCGGAAGCACAAGCTCTCCCAACTAACGATGCACGAGTTGTAGTCAACTTTTTAAAACGTCTTTTTGCAAGGTTTGGAAAACCGAAAGCTTTAATAAGTGATCGGGGTACTCATTTCTGTAATAATCAACTTGAGAAAGTTCTTAAAAGATATGGAGTAACTCATAAAATCTCCACCGCATATCATCCACAAACAAGTGGACAAGTTGAAAATACCAACCGAGCTTTAAAACGTATTCTAGAGAAAACCGTAGGATCAAATCCGAAGGAATGGTCCATTAAATTGGAGGATGCACTCTGGGCTTTTAGAACAGCCTACAAAACTCCAATTGGAACCACACCTTTTAGACTTGTTTATGGAAAAGCATGTCATCTTCCAGTAGAAATTGAACACAAAGCATTTTGGGCTTTGAAAACATGTAATCTTGATTTACATGAAGCTGGACGTCTACGATTAAGTCAACTAAACGAATTAGAAGAATTAAGACATGAAGCATACGAAAATTCGTTAATCTATAAAGAAAGAACGAAGAAATGGCATGATAAAAGAATCAAAAGTTCAAAAGAATTTAAAGAAGGAGACAGAGTTCTTCTTTTCAATTCACGATTCAAGCTATTTCCTGGAAAATTGAAATCAAGATGGTCTGGACCATTCATAGTCAAAAGAGTTTTCCCATACGGAACGATAGAATTGATAAATTCAAATGGGATTGAATTTAAAGTTAATGGTCACAGAGTTAAACATTACATACATGGTCCGATGGAAGTCGACAACGAAGTTAATCACAATTTCGACACCACAGCTAACTAAGTGTGGGGAGAATCAAGTCTTTAAAGGATAATATGTATTTCTGTTAGAGTTAGATTGTCTGTTTTCGTGTAGTTCTCGAAAATGGAACCCGAATGGTCTTTCCCTAGCAGACCCTAAAGAACTAGTCTTCTCCCCCCATTCCGAATTTTTATTTTTTTTAGGTTTTTACAAAATGAAGACTGCCTGTGAACTAAACCATGGTCTAATGCTACACGCTTTGATCACTAAAAGAAATAATGACATACTACCGAGTGAACTAGTATCAGTAATCAGAGAAAGAATGGACGGAGTTAGAAAAGAATCCAGATGCGAAGATAATAAGTTACAATTTGGTAAAGGAAAATCAAAATCCGCAGCGAAAAGAAGAGCACGACACCTAGAACGATGTCACAAATGCGGAAAATGGTCACATGGAGGTAAATGTTCAAATAATCAAACCTATTCAAATACCGAATTTATTACTTTATGCAGAGACGGACCGTTCATATGTTTAGAAGAAAAGACACTGAATGCTCGAGGTTACGCCTATGTAGCCATGGAAAATCAATTAAACCGACTATCTTATGAATGGGATAGATCATATAACTAAGAAATCTATTCCACAGGTATGTCTGTACAGTTTTTATTTTTATTTTTATTTTTAACCTTTTGATAATAAACGCTAATTTGTTCGCTAAAAAGTATTAAATTGGTATTAAATAAAATTAGGTTTGGCGACCGAAATTATTGATATCATTCAAAAATTTATTACATCACTGCGAAATTTAACGTTTATTCTTAAAGTATAAATATCTTTAAACAATCAACCCAAAATATTTCAAAAATTCGTCATGAGTTAAATTAGGTCTTGGAACCGAAATTACTTTACCGAAAAGAGGGGCGCACATTTTTGATAATATTTGATTGATTAAAGTGGGATAAAAAGCCAAAAAGATTTTTAATTTTATTTTTACCATGTTTTTAAAAATTAATATTTAAATCTTAAATTAATATTGTAAACTTTGTAAAAACAATATATTTAAAATTGTAAATATTTGAAAAATTAATATAAGTTTGGTGTGAATTTATAATATGAATTTTTAAATTAAGATTGGTGTGAACTTTTAATTTTTAAAATATGAATTTTTAATTTTATGCATTTCAAATTTTAAGTTTGGTGTGAATTTTTAATATAAATTTTGAATTTTATATTAAAGTTGTGTGAATTTAAAAACAAAAATTTACTCTATCTCATTAAGTTAAAAATATGATTTTTAAAATTCGTCGTAAGTTGAAGACTAGGTCTTTGAACCGAAATTGCTTTACCCGAGGGAGGGACGAGAACTTTTATTATCATTATTTTTAAATCTTATTGAATTAAAGTATGCCAAAAACAAAAAAAAAAAAAAAAAAAAAAAAACCCAAAAATCTTAGCTTTTAAAACAATCGCTACAAAAAGACAAATTTTAAAATTTTGTCGAGGGACGGACTAGGACATCGATCCGAAACGACCTCGTCCTAAATAACAAGGGAAACAAAATTTTAAAATTAATTACTTAATTGTTTTAATAAGTTAATGATTATAAAAAAAAAAAAAATACCAAAATTCCGCGACTCGCGGAGTTTGGAGCTTAAATCTCCGCGACTCGCGGAGGGGTCGGAAATCAGAAAAAAAATAAAGAGCTGCAAACTGATCAGTCCACACCCCCAACAGCAAAATAACTGCGAAAAACACTCCGCAAAAACACGAAAAAAACCCCCAAAATCACAATTTTTAACCGTTAATCACCAAATCTTTTGCTAAAATCATGTTGAGAAGGATGCTATCTAAGAATTACTCAAGAAAAACGGTAAATTTCTACACCTAAACACCATTTAATTCGAAATTTGATGTTCTTGAGCAATTTTTTTTCCAATTTGATTTTGATGCTTTTTAGTGTAATTAGGCTTAAATTGTTTATGTATTATGCTTGTATAACCTAGATTGATGCTGTTTAACATGATTAGAAGCTTTAAACTTCAAATTTTGAATAATCTAGGGTTTGTGTTCTTGAGCAATTTGGGGCTTTTTGATATAAACAGGTTATGGCCGATTTTTGTCATGAATTGTTGCTAAATTGAGTAGTGTAACATGTCTAGGTAGTTAAATGATCCAAACTTTGAGCCTAAACATGATTTTGAGAATTAAAGTGGACTTTTTCAAGTCTAAAATTCATGAACTTGATTTTTGAAAGATAATGCCATTTGAAACTTGTTTAATTGCTAGTAATGATTATTTTGACATGTTATTTGAGTTGAATGATTATGAACTTGGCAAACATTTTCGTATATGCTTATTTGAAAAAGTGTAGATTTGATGAAAATATGAAAATGAGCTTAAGTTTGATATAAATTGATAATGTCATTGTAATTATTTTGATTGATGATTTTGCTGACACTAATGCATATTTGGATGCACAAAATTTGTGTTTGATGTGTTTTACAGACTGAAAGGGGTGAATCTTCATCCCAAGCCCGCAATGCTCCTGCTGAGAATTTGGAACAACAGGAGGTGGATAACTACTACAAGCAGGATATACCTCATCCAGTCATGACCTTTTCTGATATACACTTGGAAGAATTGCACCCGAACCTGAGATTTGACAGACTTTGGATAGATTATCCAAAATATCAAAGGGGTTTGCATACTCTTCATTCTAAGGTTGTTGAGGTACCAAGGGTCATAGAATGGGGACCCTTAGAAGCTGTAGAATTGGCCGGGCCAATTAGGGAATTACTTGTACAGAGGTATGGTAATTCTTCTTTTAATGACTGGGTAAGTTTATTCACCATACGTAGACCTGTATATAAAGTATGGTGTGAAGAATTGTTATGTAGTATAGAGTTGAATGATCGGGTAGCTAGTTTAACCGATCGTTCTTTTATTAGATTTTTGTTAGGCGGTTCGATGCGCCACATGTCTCTACTGGACATGGCTCAGGCTTTACGTATATATACGCCTGAGGAGTTAGCGTCTGCCGATTGTAGAGGATTGATACTAAACGGTAGAAAGATAGATGAAAATTTTGATACACATGGTGTGTGGAGTCAAATGACAAGCCATCACCGTTTCAAAGGGGGAAATTACTCTTATTTGGATATAGATAGAGCCGAATTAAGAGTGATACATAGGTTTTTAGCTAATTCGATTACACAAAGGGGTAAAAACAAGGAAAAAGTAAATGAACAGGATTTGTTTTACCATATGTGTATTCGAGACCCACAAAGCGCTGTAAGTATACCATATTGTGTGGGTTATTATTTATCAGCTATGGTTCGGGGGATGCGACCGCATAGCATAATAGGAGGTGGTATTTTTATTACTTTGATTGGTGAATATCTCGGTGTGGATATAAGTCGGGGGGGATTATTAGTAGAAGAACCAGAACCCCGCGATACTATAGGTTTAAATGTATACCATGGTGCGAAAGTTTTGAAGAGGCGAAATAACGCCGCAGTACGATACCATGGTAGACATCCACAGGTGAAGAGAAACCAACAGCAAGGTAATGTAGGAGGGGGGAATGAAATGCAAGAAATGCAAAGGTTTATAGCTTCTCAGGAATACGAAAATGCTAGACAGAGAGCATTTGAAGATTGGCAAGTTCATCAGAACCAAATCATAGCTCATTGCCAACATATAGGTAGAAACTATATTCCTACACCGAAACCCATCTTCCCTCCTTGGTCTATAGAGATGCAGCCACCATATCCTACGTATGACCCTGCCAAAGCATTCTATAGCACCTATGGTTATGCCTGGAACCCCTATTGGTACCAATATCATCCTTAGTTTACTTATTATTTTTTATTTATTTTGTAATTTGTAATTATTGATACGTTTAATACTTTTGTTAATATTGTAATCATTTTTATAATTATCTAACTTTTATTCTTAGATTTTAATAATTTTTGAATGTGGGGTAATATACCAAACTTCAAAAATATGTATATATGTTTGCAGTTTATCTTATGTACACAACAGGGTAAAACAACGCATTTTCAAAGACTGGCATTAAGTTCAGCAAAAGTAACTAATTTTGACGACAAGATGCAAAATATATGTGAAATAACAACAAGACGGAATGAACAAATGATGTGCACCATTTATCATTCAGCAAACAAACGCCAATATATTTGGAAACTTTGGTAAAAATTTAATCATTATCACACTAATCACCCTCAATAATTTAAATTGTTACTGATTTCTTGCAAATGAGGGCATTGCAAGATCTTAAGTGTGGGAAGGGGTTAAATTCTTTCGGATTTTAAAATTTTTATCTTAAACACTTGGTTACCATTAAAAATACTAGTAAAGCAGTAGTTGTATTAGAATCTAGTGCTCTCTGATAATAAAGAACAGCCCTGGTCTTATATACTGACTACCCAATTCTAGTAAAATTTTTCAAAATTTTCAATTAAATGAACTAAAAATCATGTTTATACATATTTATGAACGATAAAACTAGGTTTTAACACCGAAATTATTGTTACCTCAGAAAGGACATAAATTGAGAAACAAACCAAAATGTTAAAATTCATTCAAAATGGAATAGAGGACGATAAAAAGGAAAATAAAAGCCAAGTGTGGGAAAATTTACCAAGTTATCTTAAACATATCTCACATATATCTGTAACAAATAACTGAAAATACTTTTGCTTTGGACTAAACTAAACTGTTTTACCCGATGAAAGAAAAGAAGAGATGGATCTACACGATGAATCAATTCCATCATTAAAAGGAAGTAAAGTCTTCCGAAAAAGAAACGCGCTTCTTGATTTAGGTCAAGAAGTTGTCGTCCAGACCAGCTGTAGGTTGACGAAAAATCTAGAAAAGTCATCACTAAAATCAGCAGGAAATCCACGGACCTCAGCATTAAACAGGTTCGCCAAGTGGTCAGATTTATCCTAACCATGAGAAGGATTTATCTTGTACAATGGGGGGGGGCACCATGCAAATTAGCTGGATAAGACTAATGAATCAGATCCCCAGAAAGGATAATCTCCTTAAAGATTAAAAATCAGCTTTTAAGCCTGATATTACTCAATCCTAGAGATTGACCTTAAAGATTGAGAATTACAAACTCATGGAATTCAATGATATCTAAACTCGAGCTTGAACGAGAAAATATTTTGATCAAAATTACAAACCGATTTGTTTTCTGAAAACCCTATTTTCAATGCGTTCATTACCATTGAACGTAAAATCCTAGGAATTCACCTGGAATTCATTAGGTCACCTGAACTAAAATGGGTGTCAACCGTAAGAACGGTGGTTGCATAGTGGTCAAAGACAGGACCTTGTGCCATACCGAAAAATTATAAGGGTGAGCTTTACTATTGCTCCTACCAAGGATAGTAATTGCGTCCGACACGTTATAGACCATAATTAAAAGCATGTCAGGGGACATTGCCTTAACAGTTGCTTGTTCAACGCTTTCCTTTACAACCGGACGGTAGTTTACCGAAAGGTAATATACGGGACAAGTAAACTGGACGTGTTGCTTTCCAAATACAAGGTTAGCAAGTGGGTGACACAAAACCATAAGTTTTGAGCTAAAATTTTCAAAACTGAAACCCACCAAGCCCACAAAAATATTTTGCAAACACCGGTAAAGGGTTATCCCGGAAAACTTGTCTAGGGTAAAAACTAGATTTAATTTTCAAAAGATCAAATGTTTTCATAAAGATCCAATTTCCTTAATGGATCTAAATTTTTATAGTCATGTGGGACTGTAAACCATATCGTTACTACCATTGTTTATACCGCCGTATAGAAAATCACTGATGTACAAAGTGTGAAGAATAAAGAAGTGATTCTATTATTTCAAAGACGATATTGCTTGAGGACAAGCAACGCTCAAGTGTGGGAATATTTGATAATGCTAAAAACGAACATATATTTCATAGCATTATTCCTCAAGAAAGACAAGCTTTTAGTTGCAATTGTTCTATTTACAAGTGATATTCGTTTAAATAATAAAAGGTGAAGACAAAAGACAGATTCGACGAATTGAAGACACAAACGACCAAAAAGCTCAAAAGTACAAAAGACAATCAAAAAGGTTCCAATTATTGATAAGAAACGTCTCGAAATTACAAGAGTACAAGATTCAAAACGCAAAGTACAAGATATTAAATTGTACGCAAGGACGTTCGAAAATCCGGAACCGGGACCAGAGTCAACTCTTAACGCTCGACGCAACGGACTAAAAATTACAAGTTAACTATGTATATAAATATAATATAATATATAATTAATTATATTAATTATATATATATATTATATTTATAAATAAAAACCGTCGGCAGAGAAAGACTCCAAGGGACTGAGCAGTAATTTCATTCTCCGCGACTCGCGGAGTTTGAAGGCAAAAATGCCGCGAGTCGCGGAGCCCCAAAAGTCGACTTTTCCTATAAAAGCAACCGAATTCTGATCACAAGTCATCATCTTTTTTTCTCCTCATTCATACGATATATTTATATTTATAATTTATATTTTAATTTTAATTTTAATTATAATTCTAATAATAAGGGTATGTTAGCGAATATTGTAAGGGTGTAAGTCGAAATTCTGTCCGTGTAACGCTACGCTATTTTTAATCATTGTAAGTTATGTTCAACCTTTTTATATTAATGTCTCGTAGCTAAGTTATTATTATGCTTATTTAAAACGAAGTAATCATGATGTTGGGCTAATTACTAAAATTGGGTAATTGGGCTTTGTATCATAATTGGGGTTTGGACAAAAGAACGACACTTGTGGAAATTAGACTATGGGCTATTAATGGGCTTTATATTTGTTTAACTAAATGATAGTTTGTTAATGTTAATATAAAGATTTACAATTGGGCGTCCTTATAAATTACCATATACACTCGATCGGACACGATGGGCGGGGTATTTATATGTACGAATAATCGTTCATTTAACCGGACACGGGAATGGATTAATAGCCACTAGAATAATTAAAACAGGGGTGAAATTACATTCAAGGGTAATTGGTGTAATTGTTAACAAAGTAGTAAAACCTTGGTTTACACGCAGTCGATAACCTGGTGTATTCATTAAACAAAGTATTAAAACCTTGTTACAATTCGAATCCCCAATTAGTTGGAATATTTAACTTCGGGTATAAGAATAATTTGACGAGGACACTCGCACTTTATATTTATGACTGATGGACTGTTATGGACAAAAACCAGACGGACATATTAAATAATCCAGGACAAAGGACAATTAACCCATGGGCATAAAACTAAAATCAACACGTCAAACATCATGATTACAGAAGTTTAAATAAGCATAATTCTTTTATTTCATATTTAATTTCCTTTATTTTATATTTAATTGCACTTCTAATTATCGCACTTTTATTTATTGTATTTAATCGCACTTTTAATTATCGTACTTTTTAATTATCGCAATTTTATTTTATCGCACTTTTATTATTCGCAATTTCATTATCGTTATTTACTTTACGCTTTAAATTAAGTCTTTTATTTATTTAATATTTTACATTAGGTTTTAACTGCGACTAAAGTTTTAAAATCGACAAACCGGTCATTAAACGGTAAAAAACCCCCTTTATAATAATAATATTACTTATATATATTTATTTGTATTTTTATAAAAGTAAACTAATATAGCGTTAAGCTTTGTTTAAAGATTTCCCTGTGGAACGAACCGGACTTACTAAAAACTACACTACTGTACGATTAGGTACACTGCCTATAAGTGTTGTAGCAAGGTTTATGTATATCCATTCTCTAAATAAATAAATATCTTGTGTAAAATTGTATCGTATTTAATAGTGTTTCGTTGTAAACTTCAATAGTATTTTATACCCCTTAGCTTTGACATCAGGTACCCAGTTTACGGTGTACACTGACCATAAAAGTCTTCGACACATCTTTGATCAAAAACAGCTGAATATGAGGCAAAGCCGATGGCTCGAGTTATTGAACGATTATGACTGTAAGATGGAATATCATCCTGGCAAGGCAAATGTAGTTGCTGATGCCCTTAGTCGAAAAGACGATGTTAAACGTGTTCGTGCCTTAAACCTGAAAATCAAATTAAATCTTATATCACGAATCTGCGAAGCTCAACTGGAAGCTATTAAACCAACACTTATCGAAGGTGAAGGACCTATTGGTTTCGAGAACCAACTCCAAGTGAAAGCTAATGGTACACGGTACTTTGGCAACAGAATTTGGGTTCCTCGCTTCGGTAATCTCCGTGCACTAGTCTTGGATGAAGCGCATAAGTCTAGGTATTCTATTCATCCGGGTTCCAGTAAGATGTACCACGATGTGAAGGAATTCTACTGGTGGCCTAATATGAAAGCCGACATTGCTACTTATGTTAGTAAGTGTCTCACTTGTTTGAAAGTCAAGGCTAAACATCAAAAGCCTTCTGGTCTGTTGACACAACCCGATATTCCGCAGTGGAAGTGGGAATGTATCACTATGGACTTTATTACTAAATTGCCCAAGACTTCTAGTGGCAATGATACTATATGGGTCATAGTAGATCGTCTTACTAAATCTGCTCATTTCTTACCGATCAAGGAGACCGACAAGATGGAGAGATTGTCACAACTGTATATCAAAGAAATTGTCTCTCGTCATGGTGTTCCTATATCAATCATATCCGATCGCGACAGTAGATTCACTTCCAGATTCTGGAAATCCTTACAAACTGCTCTTGGAACTCAACTCGACATGAGTACTGCTTATCATCCGCAAACCGATGGTCAAAGTGAACGAACCATTCAAACATTGGAAGATATGCTTCGCGCTTGTGTTATCGACTTCGGCAAAGGCTGGGATAGACATTTGCCTTTGGTTGAATTCTCTTACAATAATAGTTACCACTCAAGTATTAAGGCTGCACCTTTTGAGGCCTTATACGGACGAAAATGTAGATCCCCACTGTGCTGGGATGAATTAGAGGACAGACAGTTAACTGGTCCTGAAATCATACACGAGACAACAGAAAAGATAGTTCAGATTAAGAAACGAATAGAAACTGCCCGCAGCCGACAGAAGAGCTATGCTAATAAAGGTCGGAAAGATTTGGAATTCCAAGTTGGTGACAAAGTCATGTTGAAAGTATCCCCTTGGAAAGGCGTCGTTCGTTTTGGTAAACGAAGCAAACTAAGTCCGCGTTTTGTTGGACCCTTCAATATTACTGAAAGGATCAGACCCGTGGCTTATCGATTAGAATTACCTGCTGAACTTAGCAGCGTACACAACGTATTTCATGTCTCGAATCTTAAAAAGTGTCTCGCTGATGACACTCTCGTTATTCCTTTGGATGACATTCGCATTGATGATAAAATGCACTTCATAGAGGAACCCGTAGAAGTCATGGACCGATCTGCTAAACGCTTAAAACAAAGCACCATACCTATTGTTAAGATCCGTTGGAATTCACGACGTGGCCCCGAGTATACCTGGGAACGTGAAGACCAAATGAAACAGAAATATCCCCATCTCTTCTCAACCGCTGATGCATCCGAGAAGTCTACCTAACACTTCGGGTCGAAGTTTTTATTAACGGGGAGGTACTGTAACAACCCTCACTTTTCGACTTCTAAATTACTGAATTAACCCTAGGGTTATATGTCTGACTATATGTATTAAGGGTTGTTATATACAATTAAATATTGACCGAATAGTAATTTTTTGTCAACAATGTACGCTTAAATAAATAATATATTATTAATTTATATAATTTGAAATAATTTAACTAAGTATATAAACTTTGTATCACTTTTATTATTTAGTTAATGTATTATATATTTAACTATATAATAAATCCAATTATATATAAATGTAATAATATTTACAAACTTACTAAAGCTATAGTTTAATAATTAAAATCATAATTATTATTAAAAATACAAAATACCGAATTATTTATTATTTTTATGCAAAATTTGTATTTATTAATTAAATAAAAAAATAAAATAAAAATAAAATAAAATATTATTGACAAATATTCTTGGAAAAACATTAAATAAATTTGTTTATTTACATAAAAAAAATCTTTAAAATAAATAAAAAATAAATAAATAAATAAATAAATTACTTTTTAATTAAAAATTTTAATGGAAAAACTACTTTTATTATTTTATTTTGTGCATTATCCCATGACCTAACATTTAATACTTTTTAATTTTAAAATCCCATTAAGAATTAAATATTTCTTTTTTTTTAATTATTTTATTCTTTTTACCTAATTTTTTCAAGTATAAATACCCCTCATTTCTTATTCAAACTCACACCAAAATTTCTCTCATTCTCTCTTTGAAGAATTACTACTAGTAAGTATTCTTTTCTTACTTTTTATTTTTTTTACTTTTTACTTTTTACTTTTTACTTTTTACTTTTTACTTTTTACTTCGGTTATTATTTTTACCGAAATATGTAAATAATGTTATAAATTATATGCAATTAAAAATAAAATAAATAACATGTATACATTATTACTATTACTAGCACCTATAACCTACTACTTATATTGTAACATAAAAACATTTTGGGATATGTATTAGAGATGTATAGATCTTCGAACTTTCTTGACGAATGGTTTCTATGAGATTCTAGGCAGAGGGTTTGGATTTCCGATTTAAAGGGTCCTATGGCTCAAGCCCCTAGATCTAAATTAGCCATTCGAAGGGAAAGGGGTGATTGGAAGCTTATCTAATACGACAAGTATCCTAAAATGGAAAATACTGATAAAAGTAGAAACTCTCTAGTCATAGAAACTTAGTAAAATAAGAAACTTTCTAAAAATGGAAACTTTATAAAAATAGTAACTTACTAGGAATAGAAACTCAGTAAAACAAACTATACTTAAACACATACTTAAACTTAAACATGGGCAAAACACTTAACTACTCTTAAATGTCAATAGGTTAACTTTCCTGCTCACTCGTTCAACTCTTTATTCCGAGGAATAACTCTCTCTCTACTTACTAAGGTGAATTCATAGCCCCTCTTTAATTGCTAGCAAACTTACTTACTTTTACTTGGGGTGAGACACATGCTGTTTTTACTTTTTACACTTTAGACACAAGTACTAAACTGCTAAACTATGCTATACCCGGCTATGTCCGACTAAGTCCCTACAGTGATATTTTTAATTGCTGCGGCATGCTTAATTATTGGAGGTAGGCCTATCGGGAGTAACATCCCCGATACATTTGACCAAGTCATTGTATTACTTAATAATGAAATTAAACCGACAAGGACAGACACAACTTGTCATGGGGCAAACTTGAACGTTTAGTCTAAATATCACGCATTGGCATAACTTTTTGATCCTGCGGGAGATAAACTTTACAAACTAAATCTTGTGGTCTAAAATAACGACAAACTTTTTCTTAAACCTATGAACTTCACTCAACCTTTTTGGTTGACACTTTAGCATCTCAGGTGCTGTTTGATTCAAGCTCTTATACTTACTGCTTATGTGATGCTACTTGGACATAGGATCAAGAGATATCGCATTTATTAATTCTGCATGTGAACATTTACCATATTGTTATTCCTGTCATTGTAACGACATTTCATTTTCCGCTGCCTACTCATTAAAGTTAAATTCATCATTTAGTATTGTTCTCGTTTATTAGAATATGTTGGTATGTTTTGATAATAGTGACGTTCCTTCCAGACCCTATTGGGAGGACGTTACACCGTCGGAGTTCATAACATCCATTAGTGTTACTTAAACACCGCGTAATCACTAATCCCCCGGGTGATGTCTTGAACACCGCGACTAACTCACCCCAATGATAATGTGGCGTCTTGAACACCGCGACGATTCCACATGTCAATTAAGACCATGAGTGGTGCCTTAAACACCGCAGCATCCACTCCCATGACAATGTGGTGTCTTAAACACCGCAACAATACCACATGTCAATCAAACAATGAGTAGTGTCTTGAACACCGCGACAATACTACTCGTTACTTAGAATGTGATGTCTTGAACACCGAGACAATGCCACATTCATACTACACAAATAAATACATTATATACGTACACGCATAATTATTCCACTCACCTTGACACAAGGATGATGATTGTGCACTTCCGAACTTCAAAGCAATGTACCTATACATTAAGTACACCTTCAATACACAAACTAGTGGAACTAGCCATATTACTTACACTTGAGCATTTAATGACCCAATTTGCATTAAATAACTCAACTACACCAAAACCACCCATAAATGGCCAAGACTCAACTTCAATCACTAAAGCTAGTGAATTAAAATCTACTAACACAAACTTGGGGTATTTCATACCCATTTCACCCAATTAGGTCAACTAGTACTCATTTGACCCATTTAAAATACTTAGACTCACAATCGAGTCAAACTTACCCATTTACACTTCTTTCATCAATTTAAAGGTGTATTAGTGACTTAACAACACCATTTAACATCTACAACCTCAAATCATTAGGCCAAACCCTAGGTTATGGCCATTAAGGTTTACTTTCATCAATATAACCCAAATCCACCCATATTACCCCTAAATGGGTCTTACAAGTTCCAAATGAACCAAACCCTAGCATAAACTAATTAAAACTCAAAACATGGAGTTAAAACTTACCAACACTATCCACTTGTAGCTAAGAACAAGGAGAACAACTTTAATTCTTGCTCCAAGGTTTGATTCACAAATCTCCATCTCAAATCTCACTTGAAATCAAATGGGTTTTTAAGTTTTGAGAGAAATTAGAGAAAGAAAATGAAAAAGAAATGAATAATAGAGGGTAAGTGGCTGAGACTTAAAGTCTCCATCAGATCTATACGTGAAAAGACAATTTTTCCCTTGAACCACTTATTTTAAAAACAAAATCCGGAACCAGTTCACCCAGTGGGTCGCGGCGCGGCCCCAATTGTCGCGGCACGAAATTAACGTATTTTACGAGCATTCTTAAATCATTCCTGACTTAGATTCTAGTTATTGGTCGCGGCGCGGCCTTCTTCTCCGCGGCGCGACATATAAAGGAAAACTCGACCCTTCTTATCATGCCTCCTGACTCTGGTTTGAGTTCAATGTCGCGGCGTGACAATTGCCTTCAACTGATCCATTCGACAACTTACACAACTTAACGATTTATTCAACTTGTACACTTTGTTCACGCTTCCTATGCACGTCTAAACTTCATCTTTTAGTCTCACAAGACTTAACATCAACAAGGACTCATGCATATACCTATACATGCATAAATTTTAAACACATATATATATACATACATATTCGTATATATATATATTTACACAATAACTAACACTTAGGTCTTTTAATCATATAAATGCACAAGTTATAAGCGTACTAATAATTAAGTTTGTACCTTTAAATATGTACGGGAAAAACGGGGTGTTACAGCCCATAAGAAGTCATATAAAGATTCTTGCCCGACCATCTATCTTATCACACTAAAAACAAACAAATGCGTCAAACCAAACAAAATAAAAAAACAAAAAGTAACTTTCGCAGAAACGAATTCCCACGAAAGGATCGAACAACTAAGTGTTATTTAAATCTTAAAACACATCGTTCCCCGACAGTGGCACCAAAAATTTGATATGTACAAAGCACACCTAATCTTATTGTAATATGATTACGAATTCGTCCACAGAAAGCAGAGTTTAGGATTTGAAAACTAATAATTATTTCGAAGTTTTAAGTTGTAAATGGGGTTTTGATTTAAAATTAATTAAAACAAAGTAAACAAAAAATGAATTCAAAAAGATAAGGGGTATTCACTTAAATTCAATACCCTACGTTTCGGATTGGTTTTATTAAGAACAATGTAATTAAATCCCTAAGTATAACTCTCGTTAACCTTGTTCATTAATCAATTAGTAAGATAAACTGGTGTCCTGCACTTAGATACTAATTATATCATAAAAGTGTCAGTTTTTCACGCTGGTTTCCTGCATGCTTCTGAAGAACACAATCAATCAATTATAACTACTCAAGATTATTTTTTTTCTTTTAAATTAGTAAATCGGTGTCCCTCTTTAGGCTTCACAATTACCTACTTAATTGATGAGATTAATTACTAGTCTAATTACACTGGTGTCCCGCATACAATTCAACCTATCTAATTATTTCTAAATAACCTACATAAATTAATTGATCTAGTAAGTCTAGTCACATCAATCAACAGACAAGTAACTAGTGGGATCAATTACTGGAGTAATTTAGAATCACTATCAAGAACAATTATTAATACATATAAACGTTTAGCTATCCATCACCTAGGTTCAATCATCTAAGCAAATACTAGGAATTTAGCTACTCATGGCAATGATAAAAACAATTAAACGCAAAGATAGATCAAAATTCATCATGATATAAATCAAAGATAAGAAAAGATAGTTACCAATGATTAAACCTTGATACAATGATAATCCAAGTGCTAGAATACCTTAAAATCACCTTGAAAAGCTTAAAAATTTGTAACCCTAGATAAAATATTCGTAACATAAAAACTGCCCAAGAGTTTGGGGGAAAAATCCTATGCTGCTGTCGCAACCGCGATTCCTCTTCTTGCGACAGCAAAATTTGCATTTTCCCAAACTGAAGTTCTGTTAACATATTGCGAGCGTGAAATAAAAACTACGAGCACAACCACAAAATCGCGACCGCGATAGAACACCTTGCGGCTGAGAAATCCCTCATAAACAGCAGCTCGAATTTTAACTTTGACTTTTCACTTAAACTTGATCTTTTGATAATGAAACTCGCCAAATACATCCAAAACACTGTAACACCCGTTTTTCCTTGTACATGATCCAAAGGTGCGTATTTAACCTTGTGAACGATTAACCTTAACCTTGGTCGATTGTAAAAGTTTCAAACGATGGAAATTGAGCTAACCTGGCAAACTATCGCGTTTAAAGGCACTGTATCGTGTTCTGGTGCATCGCGTAACGCGATGGAGATGGTTAATACGCGACACCTTGAAAACCAGCATCCCTGATCGAATTGTCAGGTTCGTATTAATGTTCTCGCGTTTGGGTTCATGTTGTCGCGAAATGCGACCTGTTGCCAGACCTGATATTTTAAATACGTTTTAAGGGTATTTTTGGGGGTGTTTTGGTCTTTTCGCATTATGGACGGGTTATAAGCCCCAAATCAGTTCCAAAGCTTATCCTTATCCTCATTTTCACACCACGAACTCTCTCATCTTCAAACCCTAGAGAGAGGAAGAGTTTTAGTGAGAGATAGCTCCATTTGGAGAAGAAGGAGGTTGTTTTGGGTTAAGTTGCAAGAGGCAAGGTTGTTCTACTCGTCAACGGCATCATTTTGATGGTATTGGTAAGTCTCAACTCCGAATTTCATCTTTATGATTTCATATCCAAGTTAGAGTTTTGAGCTTGTTAGTTGTGAATCACATTTAGATGATGAAGTGGGTTTATGGTGACTAGTTACTTTTGATACTTGGCGGGTTTTGGGTTGGTTGACGTTTTTGGCCATGTTTAGGCTTTGATTTTGGGTGTAATTACTTAGTTAGTAATTTTGGAAGTATTGGAACCCATTTGGATGCATTTGGTTGACTAATTTTGAAATGAGTCAAAATAAGGGTTTAGGTGTCATTTTGGGCAAGATAAGTGTTTAACACTTATGATTAGATTTGATGGACTTGTGTAATAGGTCCAATTGGCACTGTTGTGCATTTTGGTTGACCACCTTTGGCGAGGTGCACACTTCGTGTGTACAATATCACATGGGCTTGTGATGTGGATTATACAATCTCGATGGCGAGGGGTTGGTATTTGAGTTGCGATTGAGTAACCCTGATGGTGTGGATTTATATAATCCCGGAACTGTGGGTTTTGATTTGGGAGGTGAGTCACGTGTGGTGCAGATTCACGATGACGCATGTAGATTCGGTCATCTTATTGAGGTAGTGGTCACGTGTGGTGCGGATTCACTAAGGCTCATGTAGTTTTGGCCAACCTCGATGTTGTGATGGTATTGAAGATAGTAGTCACGTGTGGTGCGAATTTACCAAGGCTCGTGTAGTTTCGGCCAATCTTCATTTGCTATTGGGTTAAGGGGATAACCTAGGGAGGTTTACGCATTGTTATATATATAAATATATATATATATTGTCATATTGTTGTGATGTAGCTAACCCTCCGGGTGTAGCTTGATGGCGTTGTACATATCGTTGTTGGTGTGCTTTCTTTGTTGATATATTATTAGCTTGTTGTATAGCGATCGTACGGTATGCTTAGATTAGCTTGCCTTTATGCTCGGACTCCGGTATGTGCTATTTGATTATTATTGTGTGGCGTGTCCATTTTATGCATATATATTTATGTAGTATATTCTCACTCACTAAGCTTTAGCTTACCCTCTCATTGATATTATTTTTATAGGTTCGCAAGGTGGCGGCTCGGGTAAGTGTGGGAACTAGTGGACTTGTGTAGGTTGATTTAGAAGACTTGCTTTTGGATCGACTTAGGATTGGGTAGTGTTTTCCCAATCACCATGCTCAGTTTTGTTGGAAATTAAACTAGTCGGGTCGAAACTATCTTTTGACGATGTAAACTAGTTTTGGTAAACTATGATGTGTACGCCCGTTTGGATATTTAAACTTATGTATTAAATGTTTTAAAGTTTTCCAAACTTACTATTGTAATGGAAGCATTTTGGAAATATAAATGGGACCTTAATGTTAATAATATTAATGTATTATGAAAGAAAAATTTTTATGGGCCGTAAAATGACGGGTTGGGTCGTTTCAAGTGGTATCAGAGCATGGTCTAAGGGATTTAGGTGACTTGAGATAGATGCCTAGACTTAGACTTTTGTGTGTGCTTGTTTGTTGCGGGACTTGTAGGAGTACGGGTCGGAACGGGTTGTTGTTAGTGCCTTAGTTTGTAGGTGGACTAACGTTTATATTAATATGCAGATATTATTAGTATATTATAGTGTTTTGTTGGTTATATCATCGAGCGAGGCGGTAGTTATACTAACAAGTTGATACGGTGTGTGCACATAACAATGACTAGCTACCATTGTTACGAGTGCAAATCGTGTTCATCAAGTGAAGTACAACGAGTGTTGAGTAAGATGGGACAGTGTTGTGCGTGTAGATTTTTATACGTTCGTGGTTTAATCATTTTGCATTCCTTAGAATAAAGACGGAAGATGAATACGGTAAGGACGAGCCTACTCATGAAGGGAAGAATGAGTTAACGGTAATGGTTGAAGCCGCGATCAAACACTATGTCTCGGATTTGGCCAACGAAGTTAGACAAGTAGTCAAGGAGTCAATCGAAGGTCGGGTAACCGAAATGGTCCGAGACCAAGTGACTAAAGTCGTAAGGGAAGAGTTTGAGAAGAGGTTTTCCAAACCTCGAGGTAGTGATGATGAAGAAGTACTTGCAAGGTTAGAGTCACATGGTGCTCCTGGTAAGAGGGCGCGAAGTACGCATGAAGGCGCCAAGAATGCGAAGAAGATGAGTAAGGGAGGTTACGGGCTTACATGTTTTAAGTGTGCAGAACGAGGTCACTTGGCACGAGATTGTACGGGTGTACCTTTAGGCACGATCATGTGCTTCGTTTGTCGGAAGGAGGGACACCGAAAGTCGGAGTGTTCCGAATCATTTGACGATCGTGTTAAGAGGTTAGAGCGCGACTACTTGATGGGTAGGGGAGCACCGAAGTCCAACGATGCTGCATCAGGTACTTTTAGTGTGATATTGTATGTTGTTCATTTGTAATAACATGCGGTGTGTACGTAAGTTTTAGCTAAACTTTATTCTCCACTGGGGATAATCCGTAGCGAGCGGGCGGGTTACGTTTATGGTTTCAGGTTGCACTCAATAGAGTGTATGAGTAGTGTGTTGTGCGTTGACTCTATTGTACGAATCGTTGGATGCTTAGGCATTTGGTTGGTATCGGGTCGTTAAGCTCGTTCGAGTGAGACCCTTAAGGTTTCGATTGTGTTGTGCATATTATTGTTAAGGGGACATTCCTAATGGAATTACCCTACGGTGGTGTTGGATTGACGGATGAAGGGCGTAAGACTTGGTGTAACCAAGCATTCCTTAGTGTTTGGGAAATTTTTCTACCAAGCCATGGGAATGGGCTTTGGTGTTCGGTTGTTAAGCGCGTGTTCACTTTTGTGTTGAGGATGGTGGAACCATGAGGTTCATCGGGCGGATGGAACCCTAGAGATCGAGTGTTTGATCTCGATGTATGTTGGTAATGGAGGCTACGTGACGCGATATTGTGGTTACATTGTACTTAGGGTACCCTATAGAAACCCTTAGGTACATGAGTGACTAAGCGGAATTTGACAAGCCATAGCAATTGGATGATTGCAAGAGTGATGTTTTATGTTCGTGTTAATGAACGATTTGAATGAAGTGGAGAAGGATGATCCGAAGTCCTTCGTGTGCCCAAGGTTAGAGCAAGATATCGTGATGGGAATATTATGGAATACAAGATGGATGGATCTTGTCTTTCTTTAGCATAAGTTGTATGAGTCTCGGTGAGATGGAGACGGACTCGACGGTTGACTAAGTCAACGATGAGTGGATAGTGGTTTCGTGGGATACTGTTATCTCGATGATGTGGTTATGGAACGGAGTTCTAAGTGGGAGAGTTTGAACTCTGGCACGAAGATGTTCTAGTGTGTTGATATTGGACGATGCTCGTATAGATTCGAAGCTAGCGTTGAGACCTACGTTGGTTGATTGTGGTAAGAGTACATTTTGGAATAAATTGTACTTATGGTTTTGGAGTTAAATTATCACCGAGGTGTTAATGTGGTGAATATCATTGGGAGATGAATGGACGTGTTTGACGAGCAAGGTGAAATCCCTCGGTTAAGGGATGTACGTGTCGGATTCTCTTCTAGAGAATTATTGTTGTGCCTATGTGCGATATAGGTGGTTCTTGGCTCGATTGTGATAGCGATGTTCGGGCGTGCGGATAAATCATGTGCGGGAATTCCAGTCGGTGTGCAATGATTCTAAGTATGCGAATATACTTTTTGCTTGTGGTGATTGGTTAGTGTATTCTGTTAGGATTCACTATGGTGTACGCAGTGCGCGATGCTACACCACTCGTTGATTGAGGCCAAAAGAGCGTGTGTGATTGGTGGGTTATGGCCATTGACTCGGTCCGCTAACATCACCTTGGGAGTAGTGTTATATCGGCATGGTATAACATTATCGGGAAATGTGAGTACCGGTGAGGAATGAGAGTACCATTCATGTGTTGTGATTTCAGGAAGTGAGTCGCGTGTGGTGCGGATTCACAATGACACGTGAAGATGTGGTCATTCTATTGGGATATTAACTCTCGTGTGGTGCGGATTCACTAGGGCGCGTGTATGTTCAGCCAATCCCGATTGTTGTTGCGGTGGAGGTAGTGAGTCGCGTGTGGTGCTGATTCGCTAAGGCGCGTGTAGTTTCGGCCAGCCTTCATGATGTTGGATTTGAGAACTATTGGTTGTTTTATACGCCGGTGATTTCGGAGCTCTCGAATTCATCAAAATTTGATGATATGAGATTTTCTTGCACAATACTCCTCAGATCAACAGGTGTGTAGTCTGATAGAGTTTCAGCTTGCCGGTTTACAAACTCGCTCATTTGTTCATTTTGAGCATCTAGTTCTTCGAGTTTGATTTTCATATGATCTAAAGAATTTTCGGACACGTAATTTTCCTCGTCTTCTGGTTGTTGAGTTTCGATAAATTCTTGGGAATAATCCCAGTTTGAATTGCGTTCTTCGTAATCGCTCCATTCAGGTTCTGTGGGTACGTAATTTTCCATAGGAACATAATAGTAACATTCCCATGTTGAGTGATAATCTCCACAGATTTCACAACCAGTTATTGTTTCGTCGTTCGCGATCCAAGATTGACTGACCGAATTGTCATCAACACTCATTTGAGAGTATTGATTTAATTGATTTCGGAGTTCAAAAAGAGTTTCCAAGGCTTTGTTTTCAAATTTTTCCATTTTATTGCGATGGCCAAATTTTAGCTACAATGTGGTGCATTCACGAATGATCCTATTAGTTATAAAAAATAGAAAAACTTATCTAAGTTGTCCAATTAATAGACTTTTCTGATTTTTGCCCACGTTTCGAATAGCCAAAAGATGCAGCAGGTAGCCAGGACCCTTTAAATCGGAAGCCCACAACTAGCCACTAACAAATCCAACTATTACTACGAACCAGAAAAATGTCAACGTCCATTAATTTAACCACTTAAATAATTTTTCTTTCCGTTTGAGAATTAGATAAGAAGTAGAGAAAATTTCTAAGTCCTAGAAAACTAAAGCGTCGAGAAATAAGAAAGAAATAGATTGCGCGTCGAAAAGTGTCGAAAAATAAAAAGGTAGAAAAATAGGCGTCGAAAAATAAAAATAAGAAAATAAAACGTCGGAACTTAAAAGTCTAAAAACTAAATCTAAAAAATTGTGCCTAAAGGTATTAAGGCTTAGAAGCAATTCTATAGGAAATTCGCAATTACTTAAAGGCACTAAAATCTATTTAAAACTAAAGCGAAAAACGGCATCGCAAAATTCTAAAGCACCTAAATCTTAGTCTAAGGAATAAGCACTTAAGGGATTTTACGGCAATGCCTAAAAATTCTAGAAATAAAAATGAAACTACGGCAAAAACTAGACTTAAAACTAAGCACGAATGATAAAAATACAAAAATTACGCTAAAAATAAATAAAAGATACAAAATATAAAGGAAAATAAAAAGTTGATAAAATTATATATTTTTATAAAAATATTATTTTTATATTTATATTATAAAAGTATTAATTTTAAATAAAATAAAACTAATTATAAGTAATAATAACTAATTAAAAACTGAAATATAATAATAATAAATAGATTAGGGTTTATAATAATAATAATAATAAAATCCGTAATAAATGCGAAATTAGGGTAGAATGGTGGCCTGTCAGAAGACCTCATGCGACTCGCATGGGTTTATGCAGAAGGGTCATGCGAGTCGCATGACCTGTTGGTCCAGTTCAAATGGGGGTCAAAAAATGACAGGTTCACGTTTTATTTATTATTTATTTTTATTTTCTGTTTTTCTAATTTTTAATTTTTCTGTTTTAAAAATATTTATATAAAATATATAAATTAAATAAAAACTTTATATTTTTATAAAACTAAAATAAAAATAGAGATAGTTTATAGTAAAAATCTTAAAAATAAATTTATATATAAAAATTTTTAAGTTTTTAAGTTTTTTAAAATTTTTTTTTTTTTAAAGATTTTATATTGTTTTTCTAAAAACAAAATATAAAAATTTCGCCGACTCCCCGGCAGCGGTGCCAAAAACTTGATGTGTGTAGCGTGGTGTACGAAATAGTTATATATTTTTAAAGCGGAATGCTACAAATTATGACAAGTTTTAATTATTTATTTATCGAGTGGGATATACCAAAACCTTGCTACAACACTATAGGCAGTGTACCTAGTCGCGGAGTAGTATAGTTTTTAGTAAGTCCGGTTCGTTCCACAGGGAGACGGGCTTATGAAACACTTATTTTTATATAAATATTTTTGTACAACAATATAAAAATATATATATAATAATATATAAAAGTGGGGTTTTACCGTTTAATGACCGGTTTGTCGATTTTATATTTTAAGTCACAATTAAAATCTAATACAAAATTTAAATGATGATAATTAAAGTGCGTAAAATAAATAAAATAAAATAATTATTATGCTTATTTAAACTTCCATAATCATGATATTGGCGTATCGATTTTAATTTAGTTCAATGGGTTAATTGTCCTTTGGCCTGGAATTATTTGAAAGCTATCCGGCTTTTGACCAAAATAGTTCATCGGTTATAATTATAAAATGCTCGGCAAATTACTCTCATACCCTAAGTCAAATAATTCCAACTAATTGGGGATTCAAACTGTAACAAGGTCTTAATTCTTTGTTTAATGAATACACCAGGTTAACGACTGCGTGTATTCCAAGGTTTTACTACTTTGTTAACAATTACACCAATTACCCTTGAATGTAATTTCACCCCTGTTTTAATTATTCTAGTGGCTATTAATCCATTCCCGTATCCGGTTAAATGAACGATTATTCGTACATATAAATACCCCGCCCATCGTGTCCGATCGAGTGTATATGGTAATTTATAGGGACGCCCAATTGTAAATCTTTATATTAACATTAACAAACTATCATTTAGTTAAACAAATATAAAGCCCATTAATAGCCCATAGTCTAATTTCCACAAGTGTCGTTCTTTTGTCCAAACCCCAATTATGGTACAAAGCCCAATTACCCAATTTTAGTAATTAGCCCAACATCATGATTACTTCGTTTTAAATAGGCATAATAATAACTTAGCTACTAGACATTAAAATAAAAAGGAAGTACATAACTTACAGTGGGATTAATCAAAGGAGTGTTACACGGACAGAATTTTAACTTAGAATTCCATAAAACTGATTTTTACGTTACCCAATCTAATCTAATATACATCTAATCTATTATTTATTATATATATATATATATATATATATATTACATCTTGAACAGAGGGAGTAGATATATTTGTATGTGTGTTTTTTTTTTTTTTTTACTCGGCAGAAAATGTTGCAATTTATAGAACCTGGCCTGAAATCTGGAGTCATGCGACTCGCATGGAAATGGCCTTCTGGCCATGCGACTCGCATGAGGACCAGGGACAGCTCACATTGTTTTGGCTCCTAGCTTGTCGACATAATATAAAATAAATATAAATATATAAATAATTAATATAATTATTTATATATTATATTTTATTCTTGTGCATAGTAGACTAGATATTTTTGGTCCGTTGCGTCGGGCGTTTCTTCTTGACTCGGGTCCCAGTTCCGGATTTTCAGACGTCCTTGCGTACTATTTTATATCGTGTACTTTGCGTTCCGCAACTTGTACTCTTGTCATTTTTAGACGTTCTTCATCAATAATTTGAACCTTTTTAATTGTATCTTGTACATTTGAGCATTTTGGACCTTTCCGTCTTCAATTCTTCGTTTTCGCCTTTTGTCTTCGCACTTATTAAATATAAACGAATATTACTTGAATATGGAACAATTACAACTAAAATCCTGTCTTTCTTGGGGGATAATGCTATGAAATATATGTTCCTTTTTAGCCTTATCAATATCCCCACACTTGAACGTTGCTTGTCCTCAAGCAATACAGTCTTGAAATAAAAACATACGAATCACTTCTTTATTCTTCACACTTTGTACATCAGTGATTTTGATAGAGCGGTATAAACAATGATAGTAACGATGTGGTTAAGGTGGGTGTGTCTTTTATAGTTGCCTCGGGTTTAGGTCAACGACACTGGCAATCAAATAGCCAATTTACTTTCGGTTTCCAAAGCAAAGTGCACATTTGAAAGGCGGTTTACAGTCCCACATGACTATAAAAATTTAGATCCTTAAGGAAATTGGATCTTTATGAAAACATTTGATCTTTTGAAAATTCAAGCTAGATTTTACCCTAGACAAGTTTTCTGATTTGACCCACCATTGGTGTTGCAAAATATATTTGTGGATCAATATTTTGGCTAAAAACATTTAGGTTCGTGTAATCCACTGCTATCCCGGTATCGGAAAGCACACATCCAGTTTACTTGTTCCGTATATTACCTTTCGGCAAACTACCGTCCGGTTGTAAAGGAAAGCGATGAACAAGAAACTGTTAAGGCAATGTCTAATGACATGCTTTTGGTTATGGTCTTTTAACGTGTCGGATGCTAGTACTATCCTTGGTAGGAGCAATAGTAAAGATCATCCTATGATTTTTCGGTCTGGCACAAGGTCCTGTCTCCGACCATGCTATGCAACCACCGTTCTTACGGTTGACACCCGATTTGGTTCAGGTGACCTAATGAATTCTGATGAATTCTCAGGATTTTACGTTCAATGGTAATGAACGCATTGAAAATGGGTTTTCAGAAAACAAATCGGTTTTAATTTTGATCAAAATATTTTCTCGTTCAAGCTCGAGTTTAGATATCATTGAATTCCATGAGTTTGAATTCTCAATCTTTAAGGTCAATCTCTAGGATTGAGTAATATCAGTCTTAAAAGCTGATTTTTAATCTTTAAGGAGATTATCCTTTCTGGGGATCTGATTCATTAGTCTTATCAAGCTAATTTGCACGGTGCCCCCCCATTGTACGAGATAAATCCTTCTCATGGTTAGGATAAATCTGACCACATGGCGACCCTATTTGATGCTGAGGTCCGTGGATTTCCAGCCGATTTTAGTGATGACTTTTCTAGATTTTTCGTCAACCTACAGCTGGTCTGGATGACAACTTCTTGACCTAAATCAAGAAGCGTGTGTCTTTTTCGGAAGACTTTACTTCCTTCAAATGATGGAATTGATTCATCGTGTAGATCCATCTTTCTTTCAAAAGTATTATAGTAAATCGGGTAAAACTGATTAGTATTATCCAAAACAAAAGTACCTGCAATAATCTTGTACAAAAATATGTGATAGATAGTTTTTAATTGAATAACTTGGTACATTCTCCCCACACTTAGTTTCTTTCTTTGCCTTTTTATTCTCCTTTATTCCATTTTAAATGAATTCAAGCGTTTTAAGTTGTTTCTCAATTTATGTCCTTTTCGATGTAACGATAATTTCGGTATTAACACCTAGTTTTCATCGTTCATAAATATGTATAAACATGATTTTGAGTTCATTTAGTTGAAAATTTTTCAAATTTTCACAAAATTTGGCATATAAACCAAGTGTAAAATCCGAGAGAATTTATAACCCTTCCCCACACTTAAGATCATGCAATGCCCTCATTTGCATGAAATCAGACTCTAATTATAAATTCATGAGGGTGATTAGTGTAGAAAAGTGATTAAGAATACATAGTTTGTACTTACAAAGCTCGTCGAATGATAGATGGCGCGCCTCACCGTTCATTCCTTCTTGTTTTATCACACATGTTTTTCTTCAAAAATGGTTGCTTTTCTGAACTGTTTGCTAATTTTTGAAAATGCGTATTTTACCCTAAGTTATCATGCATGTTTATTAACGAGTTATGTACTAACCTGAACCCCTAATTTAACGTTAAGTGGGGTTAGACTTCCCCACACTTTAGCTGAAGATATGTGAAGTCGGTGGAATAAGTTCCACGAATTAAAATAGTGAGCCAGTTATTTATATCTCGGGTGGTGTATAATATATCAATGGGTTTAAAGTTTAGACTCACCCGAACGTCACTACTTAATTCTTTTTTAAGTGTAGCTTTTAGTAAATGGATATGTCTCTTTTCTGTTTCTTGGTCAAATGGATCGATATACACCGACATACATTCTATAGGGCGGACAATTCCTAATATTTTCTTCCTTTTATTCTCGGGATCAAAGTTTTCACCTCTATTACCCAATTGGGTGAAATCCGAGGTGTCATTATCTATTACAGCTCGTAGTTCATCTTGGGTAGATAACTCGTCTATTGAGAATATTGGGTTGGAAGGTTGTGGAATGGTGAATTTCGGTTTGGCCTCGGGGGTAAAATTTTCAACGTTATCGTTTTCCCAAGAGTACCAATTTGTCACCCTTACTTTATCTTTATTGGTTGATGGATTGATGCTTTCGTCAGTAGAGGCTAATGTGTCGATATATTGTGAAATTGGTAAGACTGAATAAAAAGTATCATCGGGATAGTTGGTGATTTCGGAGCTCTCGAATTCATCAAAATTCGATGATATGAGATTTTCTTGCACAATACTCCTCAGATCAACAGGTGTGTAGTCTGATAGAGTTTCAGCTTGCCGGTTTACAAACTCGCTCATTTGTTCATTTTGAGCATCGAGTTCTTCGAGTTTGATTTTCATATGATCTAAAGAATTTTCGGACACGTAATTTTCCTCGTCTTCTGGTTGTTGAGTTTCGATAAATTCTTGGGAATAATCCCAGTTTTAATTGCGTTCTTCGTAATCGCTCCATTCAGGTTCTGTGGGTACGTAATTTTCCATAGGAACATAATAGTAACATTCCCATGTTGAGTGATAATCTCCACAGATTTCACAACCAGTTATTGTTTCGTCGTTCGCGATCCAAGATTGACTGACCGAATTGTCATCAACACTCATTTGAGAGTATTGATTTAATTGATTTCGGAGTTCAAAAAGAGTTTCCAAGGCTTTGTTTTCAAATTTTTCCATTTTATTGCGATGGCCAAATTTTAGCTACAATGTGGTGCATTCACGAATTATCCTATTAGTTATAAAAAATAGAAAAACTTATCTAAGTTGTCCAATTAATAGACTTTTCTGATTTTTGCCCACGTTTCGAATAGCCAAAAGATGCAGCAGGTAGCCAGGACCCTTTAAATCGGAAGCCCACAACTAGCCACTAACAAATCCAACTATTACTACGAACCAGAAAAATGTCAACGTCCATTAATTTAACCACTTAAATAATTTTTCTTTCCGTTTGAGAATTAGATAAGAAGTAGAGAAAATTTCTAAATCCTAGAAAACTAAAGCGTCGAGAAATAAGAAAGAAATAGATTGCGCGTCGAAAAGTGTCGAAAAATAAAAAGGTAGAAAAATAGGCGTCGAAAAATAAAAATAAGAAAATAAAACGTCGGAACTTAAAAGTCTAAAAACTAAATCTAAAAAATTGTGCCTAAAGGTATTAAGGCTTAGAAGCAATTCTATAGGAAATCCGCAATTACTTAAAGGCACTAAAATCTATTTAAAACTAAAGCGAAAAACGGCGTCGCAAAATTCTAAAGCACCTAAATCTTAGTCTAAGGAATAAGCACTTAAGGGATTTTACGGCAATGCCTAAAAATTCTAGAAATAAAAATGAAACTACGGCAAAAACTAGACTTAAAACTAAGCACGAATGATAAAAATACAAAAATTACGCTAAAAATAAATAAAAGATACAAAATATAAAGGAAAATAAAAAGTTGATAAAATTATATATTTTTATAAAAATATTATTTTTATATTTATATTATAAAAGTATTAATTTTAAATAAAATAAAACTAATTATAAGTAATAATAACTAATTAAAAACTGAAATATAATAATAATAAATAGATTAGGGTTTATAATAATAATAATAATAAAATCTGTAATAAATGCGAAATTAGGGTAGGATGGTGGCCTGTCAGAAGACCTCATGCGACTCGCATGGGTTTATGCAGAAGGGTCATGCGAGTCGCATGACCTGTTGGTCCAGTTCAAATGGGGGTCAAAAAATGACAGGTTCACGTTTTATTTATTATTTATTTTTATTTTCTGTTTTTCTAATTTTTAATTTTTCTGTTTTAAAAATATTTATATAAAATATATAAATTAAATAAAAACTTTATATTTTTATAAAACTAAAATAAAAATAGAGATAGTTTATAGTAAAAATCTTAAAAATAAATTTATATATAAAAATTTTTAAGTTTTTTAAAATTTTTTTTTTTTTTAAAGATTTTATATTGTTTTTCTAAAAACAAAATATAAAAATTTCGCCGACTCCCCGGCAGCGATGCCAAAAACTTGATGTGTGTAGCGTGGTGTACGAAATAGTTATATATTTTTAATGCGGAATGCTACAAATTATGACAAGTTTTAATTATTTATTTATCGAGTGGGATATACCAAAACCTTGCTACAACACTATAGGCAGTGTACCTAGTCGCGGAGTAGTATAGTTTTTAGTAAGTCCGGTTCGTTCCACAGGGAGACGGGCTTATGAAACACTTATTTTTATATAAATATTTTTGTACAACAATATAAAAATATATATAAAATAATATATAAAAGTGGGGTTTTACCGTTTAATGACCGGTTTGTCGATTTTATATTTTAAGTCACAATTAAAATCTAATACAAAATTTAAATGATGATAATTAAAGTGCGTAAAATAAATAAAATAAAATAATTATTATGCTTATTTAAACTTCCATAATCATGATATTGGCGTATCGATTTTAATTTAGTTCAATGGGTTAATTGTCCTTTGGCCTGGAATTATTTGAAAGCTATCCGGATTTTGACCAAAATAGTTCATCGGTTATAATTATAAAATGCTCGGCAAATTACTCTCATACCCGAAGTCAAATAATTCCAACTAATTGGGGATTCAAACTGTAACAAGGTCTTAATTCTTTGTTTAATGAATACACCAGGTTAACGACTGCGTGTATTCCAAGGTTTTACTACTTTGTTAACAATTACACCAATTACCCTTGAATGTAATTTCACCCCTGTTTTAATTATTCTAGTGGCTATTAATCCATTCCCGTGTCCGGTTAAATGAACGATTATTCGTACATATAAATACCCCGCCCATCGTGTCCGATCGAGTGTATATGGTAATTTATAGGGACGCCCAATTGTAAATCTTTATATTAACATTAACAAACTATCATTTAGTTAAACAAATATAAAGCCCATTAATAGCCCATAGTCTAATTTCCACAAGTGTCGTTCTTTTGTCCAAACCCCAATTATGGTACAAAGCCCAATTACCCAATTTTAGTAATTAGCCCAACATCATGATTACTTCGTTTTAAATAGGCATAATAATAACTTAGCTACTAGACATTAAAATAAAAAGGAAGTACATAACTTATAGTGGGATTAATCAAAGGAGTGTTACACGGACAGAATTTTAACTTAGAATTCCATAAAACTGATTTTTACATTACCCAATCTAATCTAATATACATCTAATCTATTATTTATTATATATATATATATATATATATATATTACATCTTGAACAGAGGGAGTAGATATATTTGTATGTGTGTTTTTTTTTTTTTTTTTTTTTACTCGGCAGAAAATGTTGCAATTTATAGAACCTGGCCTGAAATCTGGAGTCATGCGACTCGCATGGAAATGGCCTTCTGGCCATACGACTCGCATGAGGACCAGGGACAGCTCACATTGTTTTGGCTCCTAGCTTGTCGACATAATATAAAATAAATATAAATATATAAATAATTAATAAAATTATTTATATATTATATTTTATTCTTGTGCATAGTAGACTAGATATTTTTGGTCCGTTGCGTCGGGCGTTTCTTCTTGACTCGGGTCCCAGTTCCGGATTTTCAGACGTCCTTGCGTACTATTTTATATCGTGTACTTTGCGTTCCGCAACTTGTACTCTTGTCATTTTTAGACGTTCTTCATCAATAATTTGAACCTTTTTAATTGTATCTTGTACATTTGAGCATTTTGGACCTTTCCGTCTTCAATTCTTCGTTTTCGCCTTTTGTCTTCGCACTTATTAAATATAAACGAATATTACTTGAATATGGAACAATTACAACTAAAATCCTGTCTTTCTTGGGGCATAATGCTATGAAATATATGTTCCTTTTTAGCCTTATCAAATTGCCTAGAGGAGTTAGAAGAATACATGGTGATTCCACGTATTCTAAGTGATCGTTATGGACTTCGGATGTTGTGTGCATTGCATGTCTTAGAATGCGTGCAAGTGTGTATTTGGTAAATGGAATAATCTTCAGGTTAATGATGAATGTGGTGGAAGTCGGATTAGAACATATATTTGAGGACCGTAGAGTGTGGGTTCGGACGGTTAAGTGGCGAGGATCACGGGGATGTGATCGAATTTAAGTAGGGGAGAGTTGTAACACCCCGTTTTTCCTTGTACATGATCCAAAGGAGCGTATTTAACCTTGTGAACGTTTAACCTTAACCTTGGTAGATTGTAAAAGTTTCAAACGATGGAAATTGAGCTAACCTGGCAAACTATCGCGTTTAAAGGCACTGTATCGCGTTTTGGAGCATCGCGTAATGCGATGGAGATGGTTGATACACGACACCTTGAAAACAGCATCCCTGATCGAATTGTCATGTTCGGATTAATGTTATCACGTTTGGGTTCATGTTGTCGCGAAACGCGACAGATTGTCGCTAAACGCGACCCGTTGCCAGACCAAATATTTTAAATACGTTTTAAGGGTATTTTTGGGGGTGTTTTGGTCTTTTCGCATTATGAAAGGGTTATAAGCCCCAAATCAGTTCCAAAGCTTATCCTTATCCTCATTTTCACACCACAAACTCTCTCATCTTCAAACCCTAGAGAGAGGAAGAGTTTTAGTGAGAGAAAGCTCCATTTGGAGAAGAAGGAGGTTGTTTCGGGTTAAGTTGCAAGAGGCAAGGTTGTTCTACTCGTCAACGACATCATTTTGGTGGTATTGGTAAGTCTCAACTCTGAATTTCATCTTTATGATTTCATATCCAAGTTAGGGTTTTGAGTATGTTAGTTGTGAAACCCATTTAGATGATGAAGTGGGTTTATGGTGACTAGCTACTTTTGATACTTGGCGGGTTTTAGGTTGGTTGACGTTTTTGGCCATATTTAGGCTTTGATTTTGGGTGTAATCACTTAGTTTAGTAATTTTTGAAGTATTGGAACCCATTTGGATGCATTTGGTTGACTAATTTTGAAGTGTGTCGAAATTAGGGTTTAGGTGTCATTTTGGGCAAGATAAGTGTTTAACACTTATGATTGGGTTTGATTGGCATTATTGGAACCGTTATCACTCTAGTTAGTGATTATTGGCGAGATTGGGCATGTGTTGTACTTGGAAGTGCATTTGGGTCTAAATTGCACTAAGTGTCAATTTGGGTTGGTTTGTAAATCCACCCTAGTTGTGTTGTTTGTTATGTGATAAATGGAATAGGTGCTTTCCATTGGCGATTGAGGATTTTGGTTGTGCATCCATCAAGATTTCAAGGTGAGTGTCAATATACTATGTGCATATGTATGTATAGGATGTGTGCGGGTTGGGTGAAGTGATCCTCGGCTATAGAGCTCACTTCACATATAGGTAGATTTGATGGACTTGTGTAATAGGTCCAATTGGCACTGTTGTGCGTTTTGGTTGACCACCTTTGGCGAGGTGGACACTTCGTGTGTACATTATCACATGGGCTTGTGATGTGGATTATACAATCCCGATGGCGAGAGGTTGGTATTTGAGTTGCGGTTGAGTAACCCCGATGGTGTGTATTTATATAATCCCGGAACTGTGGGTTTTGATTTGGGAGGTGAGTCATGTGTGGTGCGGATTCACGTTGACGCGTGTAGATTCGGTCATCTTATTGAGGTAGTGGTCACGTGTGGTGCGGATTCACTAAGGCTCGTGTAGTTTCAGCCAACCTCGATGTTGTGATGGTATTGAAAATAGTAGTCGCGTGTGGTGCGGATTTACTAAGGCTTGTGTAGTTTCAGCCAACCTCGATGTTGTGATGGTATTGAAGATAGTAGTCGCGTGTGGTGCGGATTTACTAAGGCTCGTGTAGTTTCGGTCAGTCTTCATATGGTTTTGGGTTAAGGGGATAACCATGGGCGGTTTACGCATATATATATATATATATATATATATATATATATATATATATATATATATATATATATATATATATATTGTCGTATTGTTGTGATGTAGCTAACCCTCCGGGTGTAGCTTGATGGCGCTGTACATATCGTTGTTGGTGTACTTACTTTGTTGATATATTATTAGCTTGTTGTATAGCAATCGTACAGTATGCTTAGATTCGCTTGCCTTTATGCTCGGACTCCGGTATGTGCTACTTGATTATTATTGTGTGGCGTGTCCATTTTATGCATATATATGTATGTAGTATATTCTCACTCACTAAGCGTTAGCTTACCCTCTCGTTGATATTATTTTTATAGGTTCGCAAGGTGGTGGCTCGGGTAAGCGTGAGAACTAGTGGACTTGTGTAGGTTGCTTTTTTTGGATCGATTTAGGATTGGGTAGTGTTTTCCCAATCACCATGCTCGGTTTTGTTGAAAATTAAACTAGTCGGGTCGAAACTATCTTTTGACGATGTAAACGAGTTTTGGTAAACTACGATGTGTACGCCCGTTTGGATATTTAAACTTATGTATTAAATGTTTTAAAGTTGTCCAAACTTACTATGTAATGGAAGCGTTTTGTAAATATAAATGGGACCTTAATGTTAATAATATTAATGTATTATGAAAGAAAAATTTTTATGTGCCGTAAAATGACGGGTTGGGTCGTTTCAAACACCAACACGAAAAATCATTAAGCTGAAAATGTTATTTTTATCATAACCTCGAACAAAAGTCTTCAATCTTCATGAATTTATACACGAAAAGAATAAGATATCGTGAATAATAATATGTATAAATGGAGCGACATCAGGCTTCATAGTGAACTATAAAGAGAGTGTTTATGAAAATTGAGAATTTGTAGAAAATTAGAAGTGTGATTTGATGATATAGGAATGGAGTATATATAGTACTCCCTCCGTCCCATATTAATTGTTCAGTATTCTTTTTCGGAATGTCCCAAAATAATTGTCCACTATCAAAAATGAAAAGTAAAAACATGAAGTTACGATAATGTCCCTAATGAATTAATTAAATTATAAAAGTCAAAGGTCTTTTTAATTAAATGATTGAGGGTAAAAGTGTAAAGTTAGAAAAAAAAAGTACAAAAAAGTTCAGTGTGATAATAACATTTCTTAAAATGTGTATTTTTTCTCTGGGGACAATTAATCTAGGACGAAGGGAGTAGTAAAAAAGAATATAGCGGTTGGAGTTTAAAATCTAGCTATTTGGCATTATTAATATTATTATTTATTATTTATTTGCTATTATTATTTTACATATACATACATGATAATATAAAACAAATTAATAAAACACACAATATAAAAATAAAATGTCACATCAGCATTTCACTAACAATCCACATCAAAAACTCACAGTCAAAAACTCACACCGCTATTACTCTACACTAAAAACTCACACATCCTAGACATCAAAAAAGTGTAAAAAGGAACCTACACCACCGACGCCCCTAATTACAAATGGTCTAATAACAACGCAAAACACACTTCAACGAATGGCAAAATCAATTTTAGTTAGGGAGTTGATCCGTACACCACTTCAAATTTGCCATACACCACCAAATATATTATTTAGACAGTTTTACCCTAACTTTTACACATCAAATTTGTCATACACCACCAAATGAAGGGTATAAATGTCTAAATAATTTATTTGGTGGTGTTTGGCAAATTTGAAGTGGTGTACGGATCAACTCCCATTATAGTTCATTGCGTCTTCATTGACAGGGCAATAAATATATTAAATGGTAGTCAAAGATACGTTGTACAAGAACTTCCGGTTACATGTTTTTTCTGATTCTCTCTCATCACCTGGTAGACATTTAAAATATTCTATACCAAATATCCATATCCATCATTAAATAAATAAACTGGCCCATGTAATACATTATTAGTTCACAGTAACTGAACTATGAACACCAGACTCTCACTTAAACAATAAATAAGAATTATTAATGCAGAAATTGAGAGTTTCGATCATCATTGCAGCTTTTTAACAACAATTATGGAGAATCAAGTTAATTTTTAGAGTTCGTGGCTAAAACTCTCGGTATTGATCATTTCCAGCTTGATTCTGTATTTTAGTGAAGGTTTGTGGATTCAGTTGTGTTCATGAGGTGTTTAATCACACTTTTGATGGTTCAATTTTCATCAATTCTTCAAGTATTGAAGATTTGATCTACACTCTGTATCGTAACTGCCATACTGAGTCTGCTTCTAAGTTGAAAATTCATCTTAAGTGTTGCAGCTTATGGTGTGTTAGTGATTCTATCACATTCGGTTTGATCATACACAGCTAATTGGTGTGGTTTGAGAAAAGATTTGATTGATTTTCTAAGTTTTACACTTAGACTCGGTTTGTCAACTGCTACAGTTGACATTCGGTATCCTAAACACTCGGTTTCATTGATATTTTGATTGTTACTAACTTGTTTCCTTGTGCAGCAAGGTTACCGAGTCTGTTCCAAAGGAGTTGGATTGATTTTAAGTTCAAATTTTACAGAATTTGGTTACCGAGCAAGATACCGAACCTGATATCGAAACAGAATCTCTGTTTCACTTGATAATTTGAGTTTTAAGTGACTTAAGGCTTCTTATTCTGTGGTAACTGAATCTATACAGAATCTGGGTGTGATACTTGTTATTCTTATCAGTTTCTGATACAGAATCTGATATACTGAATCTACTACAATACCGAACCAAATACCGAGTCTGCTACAGTACCGAACCAGATACCGAATCTGACATTTTTGTTAGATTTTTTTGAAATAGAATCTTAGATTGAGTGTAATACCGAATCTTTACCGAATCTACCTTATTCTTAACATGTCTACTCAAGACACATTGATTATAGGATCAGATTCCCGACCTCCAGTGTTGTTTGATGGCAAATACACTCAGTGGCTCCACCGTATCACTCAGTATATAGACTACAAGGGTGAGAAGGCAAAATTCATATGGGCTTCTTTGAGAGATGGTTCAGTTGTAGAGTATCATCCGGATATTGGTATGCCAATTCCAATCTATGAATTTTCTGGAGAGAGACGTGAGAGAGCTCAGGGTGACATAGAGACTAAGAATATTATTATGCAAGCCATCCCGTATGAGTTGTTTGTAAATGTTGATAGCAACACCACTACAAAAGACATATGGGATGAGATCAAACGACAACAAGAAGGTTATGACATGTCGGATGTCACCAAACTGAATAAGGCTCTGGGATCTTATGAAGATTTCAAGTAGGAACCAGAAGAACAACTCAAGGATACCTACCGAAGTTTCAATGGTGTTCTTAATGAGTTAAAAAAGTGCAAGATTACAAAAGTGAATGCTGAAATCAACATGAAGTTTCTCAAAAAGCTCAATGCTGATTGGCCTCCTTATGGAACCATCATTCGATCTACCAAAGGGAATGACAAGTTGAATATTCATGAGCTTGTTGGAGTTCTTATACATTATCAACCGACCGTGTCCAAATTTCAAGAGGAAAGGAAAGAGTCTTCTCCGAGTGATCCACTTGCCCTCATAGCTAAAAAGAAGAGCAAATCTTATACCACTTCCAGAAGCTTGTCCAAGAAAGTGCTTGTTGAAGAATCAACTGATTCTGAAGAGTTGAATCTTTCTGATGTTGATGATTCTCACTTTGAACTAGTCAAAATGGTTGCCATGTTTACCAAAGCCTTGAACAAACACAAGTTCAAAGGCAAATCAAGCAATTAACGCAATAACTCATCTTCTTCCTCCTATTACAAGAAACATGATTCATTAAAGCATCAACGTGCTGATAATTCTAAGAAGGATGACTCAATCTTTTTTAATTGTGGCAAAGCTGGTCATTACTCTCGTGAGTGCAAGATGCCTAAGAAAAAGGATGTAGCTTACTACAAGAAGAAAATGTTAATGGTGAAGATTGTGAAAACTGGGGGACAGGTGAAACCGGTTGATGATACTTGGTTTAACTGGACTGATGATTCAGATTCAGAGGTGAAACATGCAAATGTCTGTAAGGTGACAACGCTCATCTAAGCAAATAAAGCAATGGAGAATTCTAACTTAGCATCTGACGATGATGAGGTACAATCAACTAAAATCCCACCTGATTTTATCAAAATGCAAAATGACTTGATGAAGAATTTGGTCTCAATGTCAAAAGAGGTAAAAGGTTTAAAATCTGAAAACAAAGTTTTGAAAGATAAAATCAAACTTAATGAGACTAAACCTTCAACATCCAAATAACAATCAGAAATGAATCGTTTGAAAGTCCAAGTCAGCTCTACGAAAACTGAGTTGGAAGATCTTAAAAAGTCAATTCATCCGATTAAAATCGAAAGAACTGATTATTGTCTAAAATCAGAACGTCTTACGGAGAAAGTTCAATTCTTAGAAAAAGATCTTTCTGATTTAAAAAACCAACATGAACCCACACTTTCAAAGCTAAACAAGAAAATTGTTCAATTGGAAAACACCATAATTAAGAAGAACGCTGAAATTTCATTATTCACCAAAGAGTCTCTTCAAATGAAAGCTCAACTTGCTCGATATGAGGAAAAACTCTATCGTAAAGAGCAATCAAAAGCTATCATTAATATGGAACTTTCAAAATAAACAATTTTCATGAATAGACCAAAAATGATTCATGGTGATAAATGGGGGTTGGGCTTTGAAGATCCCAAGATGTTAGAAGATATTTCCAAAAAGATTCCAGGATTATATATCATTCTGATTATTTTCAAGCTGGTTTACCATCTCATTTTGTACATGCATCTGATGCTGATTTTGATGATATTATTGTTAAACGCTCATCTAGAAAGTATCATCAAATTAGCTTAATGTATGAGAAAATTAATGCTAAAATGGGTAAATCAAATCCTGATTTCTTGAAGAAACTTGTTGAATATGAAAAGAATATGCAACGTGCTAACTATGTGCCTAAACATAGACTGGTTTATATTCCTACACTCATGCTAGAGAAATATATTTTAATGCTTGAGAATGAAGTGTTTAACAAACCTAGTTCTAGCATTATTACCATAGATGAGGTGTTTGATGAACAAACTTTTGATGTAAAACCAATGCTACCGGCCTTACCTGCATGTTTTGTTTCTAATGACATATTCTGTAAAGACCTAGCACATGAACTTACTGTCTTGTTTGAGTCAGTATCACTAGGTCAAAAGGCTTTAGATATTAAGGTAGAACATCAGGTAGAACCAAAAGTTGAACATAAGGTAGAACCTAGAGAGGAAAAGCCTGAAGAGCTAGATTTGTTTCATCTAGTTGATAAACTTGAAAAAGAAAACATAGAATTGCAACTTAGATGCAAATATTTGAAACCAATGCTTGAATTGTGTGAACAATTGCCCTCACTTCTTAGGAAAGAATGTTCTTATAATTTTAAGGAAGGTGAAGTTTTAGTGCCTGCTGAGGATTTATGTCTTGAAATTCAAAGCTTAAATTGTAAAATAGTTCAACTAAAACAGGCAAACACACAACAACAAATTTGTTTCCAAGCACACACAACACAATTAGCTTGTGTGAATGATTCACTTTTAAGGTTGCCTTGTGTGAATAAAGTTTCTGTGTGTGCTGGCGGGATTGATAAGAAGGTTAAGGGTAAATCACAATCTAATGCTTCTAAACCCATTACCATTCTTAAAAATTCTTTACGTTCTCAATTTGAGAAAAGTGTTTCAAAGGTTGCATCTTCAACACAATTCATTGTGAAGAAGGTACATCATCCAGACGGTTCTTGTTCGAGCGAAAAACTTCCTCTAATGTTAATGTCAAAACATACAAAGGAACGTCTTTTAACAAAACCAATGAAGTCTTCAAAACAGCACACGAGTCCAAAACCTGATTTGAGTGAGTATGATACAAAGGAACGTAAAATCAAAATGGAAATTTTGCAAACTCAAAATACTCACATGTCAACTGAGAAGTTTGGACGTCTCACTAACAAAAGTGTTTTTCGTGTCACAGGTTATAATCTAAACTTTAACTACAAGTCTGTATGGGTTCCTAAGTCAATGACTAAGAAAGTAGCAAACCAAACCAAGAAATCTGCTAGTCGACCTAGGAAGTCATCACATGTTTTTCAATTTTCTTGTGTGAACAAAACATCTACTTGGAATAAGTTGTGTGTAAAGACTTCTGATGATTGTGTAAACCTTGATATTGCTTATGATGCTTCATGTAATGTGCTTTTAGATAATGCTTTAATGTCTAAATTGCATGCTGCATTACATGATACATTAATTTGTGATCCAAAGTTTTTTGTTTGTACTAACCGTGGAGGACCCAAGAAACTTTGGGTACCTAAACTCTAGGAAACTTAACGTTTACAGGATTCGACATCTGTGTTTGGTACATCGACTCCGGTTGTTCTCGACACATGATGGGTGAAACGACTCGTCCATATTACTATAAATGCAGTACGTTATTCATTGGTCCCATAGCGAGGTATTTGACCTCTATATGATACGTTTTAGAAAAATATTGCATTCGTTTCATAAAAAGCACACCATTATTATACATAATGCATGTTTTAAACAAGTGGGCAATTATTTAAGAAATAATCCCCATGATACATCGGTTACCAAATACTACACACATGACATAACAGTCGAATATAATACAAGATAAAGGTTTTATTGAATGCAACACTTCATTTAAACAAAAGCATGAGACTCCATGCACAGCTTGCTCAAATAATGCAACAGCGGAAGACTTTCTTAAGGACCTGAGAATAAACATGCTTAAACAGTCAACACAAAGGTTGGTGAGATATATAGGTTTAGCATCGATATAAATATAGACCACAAGATTTCATAGTTATAAATATATGTATACTCGCAAGTGTATAAAAGTATTCTATAAGTTGTTGAGCGCTTCGGTAACCATACTTAACCATTAATGTAGCATATTCCCTTTATTATGAAATCTCCCTACACTGTACCAAGTGTAGTAAAAATGAAGTACTATGCAACCGTTTACGATACTAGAGCGACTAGCCCGGTTGGGGTGGTCAAACTCGATAGATCTATCAATAGGATTCGCGCTTACATGCTCTTACAACATGTAAATATTAGTTACCAAGCTATTAGGGAAAAATATGCAAAGTGGTACAACTCAACGTAGAATATATTTTAAGTACTTGTGTCCATGGCGTAAAACATAAAATGCATGTATTCTCATCCCAAAATATTTTTAGAGTTTAAAAATGGACTATATACTCACGGTAGTAAAAGTATATTAATAATAAGTTTTCAGCTTATTAAAAATATGGCCGTCATCCTTGGATTCACAAACCTATAACAATAATAACGATTCAGATAATAATATGACATATGAATAAAATAAAGCAAGTTCATAGAATACTTATATAATAATTTTTAACATTTTATGTTAGTAGTCCATTGTTAGTAGTCCTTTGTTAGTAGTTTAAAATAGTCCGAAAAGTCCAACAGTCCAATAATCGGTATATATATATATATAATCTTAGAATTACCCCATGACGTATTGTATACGTATTGTCTTTGCATCAACCCAGAGACATATTGTATACGTATTGTCTTAGAATTAACTAAGACGTATTGTGTACGTATTGTCTTAGGATTTATCAAAACATATTGTATACTTATTATGTTAGGACGTACCAAGAATATTATTATACATATATACAATCACAGAATTAATCAATATTATAATATTTTGTTATACTACTGATAACATGTCCAAATATATATAGGATATAGGAAAAGTTAACAAGGATATGGTTAATATAGTTTTTATAATATAAATTTCGTCCATAGAGCGTTAATTTTTAGCAGATTTTGTTTTGCTCGCCAAATATTCATTACAACTCCGTTTCAAGTGAATCAAATTGCTATGGATTCATTAAGAACTAAATTTTACAAAACTAATTCGAAAAGTTCATATCAAGTAGTAAGTTTTAGAGCTTTACCCTCTTTTTGTGTCGGTGGACAGATTTGGAAAAATCCCGGCATCCAGCCAATATATGATTTTTGATAAAATACTTCCACTTTGTCTAAAATCATGAAAAAGATACTGGAAGTCTTATTTACATATATTAATATATTTCCAAAGTCTTAGCCTTGAACTCAAAGTCTAAGATAGGTTTTTAATTCCCAACCCAAAACAGCCCGCTTTTTACCGAATGGAGATTAAAGGATATATGTTAAGGTTCAAGGTGTTCTTCATATGTACCAGTTATAAGTTCTTATATTAACTTAATATAACATCATAATACATATAAATAAGTGTTATTAGAGTTAAGTTAGAAATATTAGATTAGTTTTTCAAACAAGCTTGGTGTTCACCAAAACAAGTTCTAGTTTTTACAAGTTTTATAAGTATAATAAGATAGCAATTATACAAGGAATTGAACAGGGATTTTGAGAAGTATTTTACCTTGATTATGAAGAGGAAAGTTGCTGAGATTGAAGTATGATATGAGAGCATTCAAGTGTGTGTTTTTAGTTTAAGAAAATGTGGAGTAAAAATGAGTTAAAATGGTCCTTATTTATAAGCTTATAATTTTGGCTTTTAGTGAAAATATCTAAGATAAGTTAAAATGTATTAAGTCATGCATGACATATTAAATTTATTAGGTCATGGATGACATATTACACAAATAATTGCAGATTTCTATTGGTATATACCAATAGTAAATACTTCTAGAAGCTGTGTATAATACGGGTAAAAATACCGGAATGCGAGTAGAATTCTTTGAGGAAATTGAACGAAAATACGAGTATAGCTATCCTTTATATGTATTGGTATATTATAAAGTGTATTCAATACTTGTAAGAATGTATTTACACTCGTAATACATTATATGTAAATACATTTTAACATAAGTTAATTACGTCATTTAAATAGTAATATATATATTGTTTGAAAACTCTTTAAATTAGTAGTATGAAAATATATATATATATATATATATATATATATATATATATATATATATATATATATATATATATATATATATATATATATATATATATATATATATATATATATATATATATATATAAAATACTTTGTTAATATACTTAATGAGATATTTAATTATCATATTTTCAAGTTAAATATATATAAATCCATATATATACACAATAATTAAACAATTAAACAATTAAGTCAAGTTATGACGTTCGTGAATCGTCGGAATAAAAGGGTGACCAAAAGTTTGTGAAAAACTCTTTTTGGAGGTTTAAGATTTATTAAAATTCATTGCTTATCAAGTCGGAATTATATAAAGATTAAGTTTAAATTTGGTCAGAAATTTCCGGGTCGTCACAGTACCTACCCGTTAAAGAAATTTCGTCCCGAAATTTGATCGAGGTCGTCATGGCTAACAATAAGAATGTTATTATGACGAATATAAGTTGATTCATAGCGTTTTATCATGATTGAGAAATATGGATAAAATAATTCGATTACTCGAAACGTATGAGTGAAGCTATCGTAAAAGAGTGAAATGAGAAAATAGGGATTCATCTTATCTTTTGACGTCATCACGGTTAATCTCCGGATTAAAGAAAATCTTTGTAATCTATATAAGATTTGATGCTTCGGCGATTAAGGAAATTATGATCCACTTCCATTTAATGCAATAATCTGTCTCGATTTCTCTGTCGGATATTTTATCATAAAATCAACCTCCTACGTTTCCTTATTTCCAAATCTCCCATCTTTTATACTTTCTTCCTTTCTTCGTACTTCCAAAACATTCGTCAATATGCTCCATCCAGTTTTAATTCTTGATATATTCTTGACTATCACATCTGTCATTCTTCTTTTTCATCTTCCACCGGAGGAATCCGTTAATTTCTACTATGATCTTGGGTTTATAGTGTTCTTAGTTTTTCCGTGTCTTTATATTGCTATACGCATCGATATACACGGTTTGTAATTTTCGCGTTGTCGCCGTGCTTATATTTTTCCTTATATTTTGGAGTTTCATGCTTCCGTCTTCTTTTCCCGACTTCAAGTCAAGCGAATAATGGTCTAGAATTCATAGATATGAAATTCCTAATGAACATAACTAATGTTCTAAGAGAGAAATTGTAATAACACAATTTGACTTGTGAAATTACCAGAATCCAAATGAAAAGATAGAACTATCAAGAGAATATGTTCTTGATATGTTTAGATATTAGATTGAATGTAAGAGTCGTGTAACATGGCACATGATGACGTTATGGTCTGTGAATCATCATGTTTCATTAGAAACTCAGCATGACTTACTGTAATATAATCACGTTGATCAAGTATCATTATATTATACTCACTCATGCTTCAGTTCCCAACATTACTTCAAAAACATTCACACTTTACACTTAGAGGTTTCAGATGTTTAGAAACTAAAACAGTTTCCTTTATGATGTGCTACAGATAACGCGAAGGGGATAAATGATTTCAGATAAGAATGGTTATGAAAATATCTTCAGAAATATGGAGGATATTTATAATGGAAGATACGATGATATCTTAGAATACTTAAGATAAGAGGATGATAAAGAATATTATCCGCAAGGGTTTCAGAGTAAAGAGCAAGGTATTTGCTAAGGATTTCAGCAGACACTGAATCATTTGGATTCTTTGAAGGTAGATTTCATCTTTGTGATATGTCCACAACCTCCTTCATAGTTTGCTCAATCCGTTTTTCAGTTTCAAACCTTCTCTTTTTCTGAGCTTTGCCAACATACTATTCTTTATCATCAAACTTTTGACTGTTAAGGTCGTTTACAGTTTTTGCTGCTTCATCAGCATTTTTCCAAAATTCGGAGAACTAGTTCGCAATTTAGAGTGTTTTTCAGAAACTTCACATTCGAAGTCTGTAAGTCTTGGACGTAGACGTTATATGTATATATAACTGTTGGCGTAAAATTGCTGTGAAATTCAAAATACTAATTGCTAATTCCCAGTAGTTGGTATGATAATTATTGTTACAAGTTGTAGATGAGTACTTGATAAAGTTTCAATGAATAAGTATCGTGATTTTTCGGAGAGGCTTAAAGATCAATGAAGTGTTGCTAATGTGGCGAGATATGAAAGGTTCCCCGGTAACAATGATGAAGGGGTAATCGTTATAATAAGGCTTATTCGATGAACAATTGAAGGTGATTTGCTGGAGCTGTGACAAAACTGTCTATTTTGAAAAGAGATTGAAAAGTTATTTTAGCTAATAAATGCCAAAGGGTCTGACATGGATACGTGTTAAACTATGACTTTGGTTTCGAGGGTTTTTCAGGTACAAGACTGCGGGTAACATGTGGTTGGATCATCATCTTGAGTGTCTTCAGGAAATTCGAAGGGTTTGAACACGGATTGTAATTGTTAATATACATATGATGTTCTAGGATTTTGAATGATACAAATATTTTTCTGGGTTTCATTAATAGAAATGATGTTCTAGTACAGTTTTGAAGTCAAAGTATAGTTTTGAAAGATGTAGGAATCTAAGAGTAGTGTTATCTGTTTAATCTTGACTTGGATTCTGATCTGTCAAAACCAGAATATGTAATTGAATTTGAATGAGAATGGTTGTTCTGGTTTCTATGAAAGAATGTATATTGTTGTGAAAGTAGTGAGTATGGTTAATGATTATTGAATCAGAATTGAAGAATGTACAGTATAACATATTATTTATGAATTTTTATAATTCTCGAGTATTACCTACCTGTTAAAGTTTCACAAGTAATATTTTGTACAAGAGAATTTTTATTACAGTCTTTATGAAAATATATGTTTTTATATTTTCTGCAGATGTAATATAGATTTAATGAGTTAATATACTATTAAACTCATTTGATTTTTGCTGGAGCTAAAATGAATAACCCCTAAAACTTTAGAGATTACATAATTTTTGCGGAGTATTTCTTCAACGTAAATGAAATTATGAATCGATACTTCATTATTCATTTTTATTGATATTTCCTCGGTGATTGATGTTGGTGTTCGTAGAATTCTTCTGAACTTCGCAAGACACGAATGACGTTTTCTAGAAAGTTTCGAGTACATCGAAAATGAAAGTATGAAATCTAACATGTACTCGAACAATACACTTGGTTATTATGAAATGGAATCTATTGAGTTGAAGTAGAGATTATAATTAATGATTGTTAAGTCATTAACGAAGGATGTACATCATAGCATATTAGTAATATGAATTAACCGAGTAGTATCTACCCTTTAACATTTACACCTAATAGCTTAGTACGAAAAGATATATTGTGGTTTAAAAACTCATATATATATATATATATATATATATATATATATATATATATATATATATATATATATATATAATATACATATAAATTTTTTTCAGAGGGAATGAGTTAATACTTCATAACTCGTTGATACAATATGCTCGCTCTTGATTTGTGATGATGTCGGTAATTATGGAACTGGCGGAGCTTGTGATGTTTTAGGTGCTGCTGGTACTGGTGATGCTGTCGGTACTGCTGGTGCTGCTTGTATAACAAGTCTTTTTTGTAACGCACGCACCATTCCTGTCAGGGTTTCTATTCTTCCCTTTATCATCTCTATCCATCCACTCATCTTCATTTACGGTTATGATTAGAATAAATAATCTCTAAAACTTTAGAGATTACATAATCACCGTAGAATATTTCTCCGATGAAGTTATGAATCAATACTTCATCGTTTGATGTTGTTGGTATTCCTTGATATTTACAGATCGTATGACGTTGATGCTTGTGGGACAGATTGTGATGTTGGGGCTTGCGATACGGAAGTTATTGGTGGTGGTAATGGTACCATTGGTGTGGATGCAGGTGGTGCAGTTGGTGCTTGTAGGGCTTGTGATGCTTGTAAGTTCTGCATCATATTCTCTAAAGCCATGTGAAGACCCGAAAATTTCTGACCAAATTTAAACTTAATCTTTGTATGATTAACGTTTCCGACACGATAAACAAAGTATGTAAAACTGAATGTTAAAATTTTTGAACTACTTTCATATGTTCAATTACCCTTCGGTTGTTCTCGACGATTCGCGAACAATTATATGTAAATAGATACATATATATACTATAACTTGAAAGCGTAACAAGGTATTAATTGTATGATGATGTGCGCCTGTGCATTAAACTTAGCGGTTTAAATATCTATTTGAATATATATGATAGGTTGGAATATTAATTGCATGAATAACTTGCGACGTATATTTAAAACGTGTTTATTGAATATATATTAACTTGGTTATAAAACGAGTTATAAAACGTTTGATAATACTATTATTGTTGTAAATAATGAGAAGATGATTTATAGAAGTAAATGACCACAACACTCAAATGTATAAGTTATATTTCGAGTGATATAGTTTATGGATAATTTAAGTCTATATTTTGACAAAGGTACGAGTCACGAAACGTAAAGTACCAGTTTTATAAGCGTACGAAAATGCGTTCGAAAAATCGGAACCGGTACTTAAGTCGAGGGTCAACGTACTACACATCGGTGTAAAAATTACAAATTAACTATGCACGAGAATATAATATAATATAATATTTAATTAATTCTAAAGATTAAATAAATTATATATTAAATAATATATATATATATATATATATATATATATATATATATATATATATATATATATAAATCATGTCGACAAGGATGAAAACAAATTGTGGATTCATTTCAATTATATTGTGGAGCTGTGGGTCACGGTGCTGTGGGTTACAAGTCGGGGCTATAAAGCTCGAGCTCTTCTGCGATTCATTTCACCAAAATCATCTCAATTATATTGCTCCGTTTATTTATTTTATATTATTATTATTATTATTATTATTATTATTATTAAGATTAAGATTATTATTATTAATCTTATTAATATTAATATTAATATTAATATTAGTATTATTAGGAAGCATTATTATTAGTATTTTACATAAAATATTACGACGAGGTCATGAGCGTGTCACTTTCAAAACGGGTTTTTGAGCGGGAAGAAGCTAAGGAAATTATGGGTTGTAGCTATGGAAGTTATGGGTATGGTTCAAGGGTATTGCTCGTAAGTCAAACTAGTGTTTATCATCTCCGTTGCGTCTACGTACTTTCCTGCAATATTGAATCACAATATTGAGACGTACGCATTTATACCTTATCTTTTATATATTAATAGTGTATCCATGTCTAGTGCTCGAGTATATATGTTTATGCATGCTTGTATGCTTTAATTTTGTTGTTAGATAGTTTATGATGAATCACAAATTTGATACATATGCTACGGATATAAAGTATATGATATGCATGTTTTTGGAAAGCTGGCGGAAAATTATTAACTTTTCATTTAGGAATCGCGTGATTTCGATGAACGGATTAAAAGTTATGGTCAACTGAATTATGATTAACATTAATTGAAATTGCTTTTGAATCTGCAATTGATATTTAAACAACTTGTCTATGAGATTGATAAATTGAATTTTTAGATATTACTAATCGAGTAAATGAATTTCTATATAAGACACGTTTTGTTTTGTTGATCAATTGTCAAAGTTGACTGTCTTATCATGTTTTATAGCTTTATAAACACTATAATCTGATTTTACAAGTATTGGAAAACTATGTGAAATAATAAAATATTTTCGATTGCCATGATAATTCAAATATAATATAGCTCCAGAAATAAATAATATTTTGAGTTTGATAAACTATAAATTCATTCAATTATCAAGACTTATACTATGTTAATAAACATGTATAAGTTTAAAGATCATATTGGGTCAGGTTGACTTTTGAGATGACTTTTGTTAACTTTTGCATGTCGGTCTCGAGTATTAGGATTGTGATACACTATGACCCGACCTAGCTTATTAGACATGTATTGACCAACATATGTTCTCTAGGTTGAGATCTACGGTTAATTTGCATTCCGAGTTTCGGTCACATTTCGGTGAATGACCTTATGTGCTGCTAAGGTGAGTTTCATATGCTCCCTTTTTAATTGCTTTTGCAATCTATATTTTTGGGCTGAGAATACATGCACTTTATTTTAAACGCAATGGATACAAGTACGTACTAAATTCTACACCGAGTTTCAACCGAAAATCCCTTAGCTTTGGTAACTAGTAGCTGCCAGTACATAGGATATGGACTGGTGGGCGCGAATAATAGTATATGGATCCATAGGGTTTGACATCCCCGTCCGAGCTAGAGCGCTAGCCTTTTAACGGACGTATGTTATTTGAGTTTAGGACACGTTGGTTTGCGTGTATTAAAACGAATAGGGTAATTATCATTATAACGTTAAAGTTTAGTTACCAGGGTGCTCTGTTACGTAGAATCTTTTGATAAATGTTTCGGATGAAACAACTGAAATCTTGTGATCCACCTTTATATACAGATTATGCACAATATTAAAACTATGAACTCGCCAACCTTTGTGTTGACACTTTTAAGCATGTTTATTCTCAGGTTCCTAGAAGTCTTCTGCTGTTTGCTTATATGTTATACAAGCTATGTGCATGGAGTCATACATGCTTTATTCGAGAAAACGTTGCATTCAGAAAACCATCACCATGCATCTTATTCTGACTGCATTGTCAACGGACGTATTATTGTAAACCATTATTTACGGTTATTGTCTATATGTAGAAATCATCAGATGTCGAAAACCTTGGATTTAAATATTCATTTATGGTATACCTTTTCAAAAGAATACAATGTTTACAAAACGTATCATATAGAGGTCAAATACCTTGCAATGAAATCGATGAATGACGTATTCGTCCATATAGATTTGGAGCGATCTTCACAGTTGGTATCAGAGCTTGAGGTCATAGGGAACCAGAATTTGCATTAGTGTGTTTAACTAGTAATTATTAGGATGCATTAGTGAGTCTGGACTATGACCGTATCTGTTTTTACCGAGTTTTACTTATCATTTCTTGTCGAAAATTACCTGCTTATCATTCCTAAGTCTAGACACGTCTTACTGCATTTACTACATAGATAGTGTACCGAAAAAATTCATATCTTAGCATATCTGTTACTGTAAACTTTCCTGACATCTTCCGAAAATTTCTCCGTGATTTACGGGATTTTGGTATTATATATACATATGTAAATTATGTATTGAAGAGTACCAATCTAAATTCTATAATTTATTTCATATAAAAAATCATCTCTCTAGTTATACAAGATGGATCCCGTATCTAGTTCAAATTCCTTAAACTCCGACAGCTATTCTCATATGGATATTCACCTGAACTCCGATGACAGTGTAACCGGAATGGATCAACCAATCAGCCATCACCTATTCTGGATGAATTGGGGATGGGTTCGTAGCTTACTTAATCATTGGAGACAAGAAGAAGGCGATCCCTTCCATCCACCACATTGCCCTCTTGGCGAAGAACCTGAAGCACTTACCAGAGAACATGTTCGTAATACCATTTTCTCTCTCATCTCCAGAGTATCTTGTAATGATTATATACTATCTCAAATTCTGGATCTTATTCATCCGCTCGCCCGAACCGCCAATCATCCCGGTGTAGTAGAAGAAGTCAACGAGCTTCGTGATCGGGTAGTGGCTTTGGAGAATATGGTGCAAAGATTACAAGTACTAGCAGCATCACCGGCATCAACAGTACCACCATCATCAACACCAACATTATCATTACCACCACCAACAACAACATCCGCATCCCACACCTTAACATCACAATCTGTACCTCGAACATCAACTTCATACGCACCATAGATACCAAGGAGTACCAACAACAATAACCGATGAAGTATTGATTCATAACTTCATTGGAGAAATATTCTGCGGCGATTATGTAATCTCTTAAGTCTTAAAGATTATCTATTCCAGCTATAACCATAAATCAGATGAGTAGACCAAAATGATAGAAGGAAGAGTGGAAACCCTGACCGGAATGATGCACGATTTACAAGCTAGACTTGTTTTACCAGCAGCATCAATAGTACCGTCAGTATCACCAACACCGGCAAAACCTGTAGCACTACAAGTTCCGCCAATTTCATAATCACCAACATCATCACAAATCAACAACGCGTATATTGTATCAACGAGTTACGAAGTATTAACTCATTTCCCTAAAGAAATTATATGTATATTTAATATATATGAATTTTGAAATCAAAATAATTTTTTTTGTACCAAGCTATTACGTGTGAATTATAACTGATAGGTACTACTCGGTTAGTTCATATTACTAATATGCAATGATGTACATCCTTCATTAACGACATAACCATCGTTAACTACAATCTCTGTTTCAAATTCAATGAATTCCTTTTCATAATAAACTAAGTGTATTATTCAATTACACGTTTGATTTTACGCTTTCATTTTTGATGTACTCGAAAATTCTAGAAAATAACATTTGTACCTTACACCAACATGATTCACTGAGGAAATATCAATAAAACTGAATAACGAAGTATTGATTACATTAGTGAAATACTCCGCGAAGATTATTAAATCTTTAATGTTTTAGAGATTATTCATTTCTAGTTCCAGCTGAAAATAAAATGAGCTTAATATGATATTAACTCATTAAATCTGTATTACATTTGAAGAAAATATATATACTAATATTTTCATAAAAATTGTAATAAAATTCTCTTGTACAAAATATTACTTGTGAAACTTTTAACGGGTAGGTAATACCCGAAAGATATATAAATTCACAAGTAATATGTTACAATCTTCGATTCTGATTCAACAAATCATCAATTATACTCACTACTTTCACAACGATATACATTCTTTCCTAGAAATCAAAACAACCATTCGCATTCAAATTTGATTACATATTCTGATTTTGAAAAATCAGAATCCAAACCAAGATTTAACAGAGAACATCACTCTTAGATTTTTAAATCTTTCAAAGTTATACTTTAACTTCAAAACTGTGCTAGACAATCACTTCTATTCATAAACCCAGAAAAAAATATTTGTATCATTCAAAATTTTAGAACATCATATGTATCTTGACAATTACAATCTTCATACAAACCATTCAAACTTTTGAAAACACCTCGGATTGATAACCGACGATTCGGTTATGATAACTTTAAATGCTGATGAAGCACCAAACTGTAAACGACCTTAACAGTCAAAAGTTTGATGATAAAGAATAGTAAGGTGGTAAATCTGAGAAAAATGGAAGGTTTGGAACTGGAAAATGGATTGAGCAGACCATGAAGGAGGCTGTGGACAAATCACAAAGACTAAACCTGCCTTCAAAGAATTCAAATGATTCAGTGTCTACTGAAGCCTTTAGCGAATACCTTGCTCCTGACTCTAAACCTTTACGCACAAATCTTCTTTGTCATCTTTCGATATTAGAAATTCTAAGATATCATTTTATCTTTCATTATAAATATCCTCGATATTTCTGAAGATATTTTCATAACTATCCTTATCTGAAATCATTTATCTCCCCGCGTTATTTGTATTACATCATAAAGGAAACTGTTTAGCTTCTATATTCTGTAAACCTTCGAGTTTAAATTATGAATGTTTTTGAAGAAGTGTTGGGAACTGAAGCATGAGTTAGTATAATATAATGATGCTTGATCAATGTGATTATATTACAGTAAGTCATGCTGAGTTTTTAAATGGAACGTGGTGATTCACAGATCATAACGTCATCATGTGCCATGTTACATGACTCTTGTATTCTACTTAAACTCTAAACATATCAAGAAAATATTTTTCTTGATGATTCGGTCTTTCCCGAGGTATTCTGGTAATTTGACAAATCAAGACTATGCCATTACAATTTCCTTCTTAGAACATTTACTATGTTCATTTCAAAATTCATATCTGCGAATTATGGACCATTCCATGCGGTGCTTAATGGATAGAAGAGAAAATAGAGCATGAAGCTCCGAAATAGAAATGGGGGTATAAATCGCAGCAAATGCGAGAGAGCCTTAACTGTGGATGTCGATGATTATAGAAAGACAGAAACAGGGACTCTGAAAAATAAGGAAAGATATAAAGCCCGACGACAACACATAAATTACAAACCGTGTATATCAATAAGTATTGCAATGTAAAGACACGGGAGAACTAAAAACACTATAAAGCCAAGAATATAGTAAAAGTGAATAGATTCCTCCGGCGGCAGATGAAAAAGAAGAATGATAGATATAAAAGTTAGGAGTATATCAAGAATTAGAACTGGATGAAGCATATTGACGAATACTTTAAAGTATGAGTTGAGGGAGGAAGAATAGAAGGTGAGCTGTGGAAATAAAGAAACGAAGGGAGTGGATTTATAGCGAAAAATCTAACAGAGCAATCATGACAGGTTGTCGTATTTAATTAAAGAAGATCTTAATCTCCTTAATTCCCGAAGAATCAAATCTTATTTAGATTATGAAGATTTTCTATTCCTTAAATTTCGAAAATCAATCGTTACTACGTCATGAGTTAAAACAAATCTCTATTCTCCATTTCACTCTATTACGATAACTTCCCTCATACGCTTCGAGTAATCGGATTGTTTTATCCATATTATTCAACGGTGATAAAATTCTACTTATCAACTCATATTCGTCATGGAAACATGTTTATTGTTAGCCATGACGACCTCACTCAAATTTCAGGACGAAATTTCTTTAACGGGTAGGTACTGTGAAGACCCACAAATTTCATTACCAAATTTAAACTTAATATTTGTATGATTAACGTTTTCGACACGATAAGCAAAGTATGTAAAACTGAATCTCAAAATTTTTGAACTTCTTTCCTATGTTCAATTACCCTTCGGTTTTTCTCGACGATTCGCGAAAAATTATATGTAAATAGATACATATATATACTATAACTTGAAAGCGTAACAAGGTATTAATTATATGATGCTGTGCATTAAACTTAGTGGTTTAAATATCTATTTAAATATATATGATAGGTTGGAATATTAATTGCATGAATAACTTGCGACGTGTATTTAAAACGTGTTTATCGAATATATATTAACTTGGTTATAAAATGTTTGATAATACTATTATTGTTGTAAATAACGAGAAGATGATTTATAGAAGTAAATGACCAAAACACTCAAATGTATAAGTTATATTTCGAGTGATATAGTTTATGGATAATTTAAGTCTATATTTTGACAAAGGTACGAGTCAGGAAACGTAAAGTACCAGTTTTCTAAGCGTACGAAAATGCGTTCGAAAAACCGGAACCGGTACTTAAGTCGAGGGTCAACGTACTACACATCGGTGTAAAAATTACAAATTAACTATGCACGAGATTATAATATAATATTTAATTAATTCTAAAGATTAAATATATTATATATTAAATGATATATATATATATATATATATATATATATACATATATATATATATATATATATATATATATATATATATATATATATATATATATATATATATATATATATATATATATATATATATATATATATATATATATATATATATATATATAAATCATGTTTAAAAGGATGCAAACAAATTGTGGATTCATTTCAATTATATTGTGGAGCTGTGGGTCACGGAGCTATGGGTCACAAGTCGGGGCTATAAAGCTCGAGCTCTTCTGCGATTCATTTCACCAAAATCATCTCAATTATATTGCTCCGTATATTTATTTTATATTATTATTATTATTAAGATTAATATTATTATTATTAATCTTATTATTATTAATGTTAATATTAGTATTATTAGGAAGCATTATTATTAGTATTTTACATAAAATATTACGACGAGGTCATGAGCGTGTCACTTTCAAAACGGGTTTTTGAGCGGGAAGAAGCTAAGGAAATTATGGGTTGTAGCTATGGAAGTTATGGGTATGGTTCAAGGGTATTGCTCGTAAGTTAAACTAGTGTTTATCATCTCCGTTGCGTCTACGTACTTTTCTGAAATATTGAATCACAATATTGATACGTACGCATTTATACCTTATCTTTTATGTATTAATAGTGTATCCATGTCTAGTGCTCGAGTATATATGTTTATGCATGCTTGTATGCTTTAATTTTGTCGTTAGATAGTTTATGATGAATCACGAATTTGATACATATGTTATGGATATAAAGTATATGATATGCATGTTTTTGGAAAGCTTGCAAAAAATTATTAACTTTTCATTTAAAAATCGCGTCATTTCGATGAACGGATTAAAAGTTATGGTCAACTGAATTATGATTAACATTAATTGAAATTGCTTTTGAATCTGCAATTGATATTTAAACAACTTGTCTATGAGATTGATAAATTGAATTTTTAGATATTACTAATCAAGTAAATGAATTTCTATATAAGACACGTTTTGTTTTGTTGATCAATTGTCAAAGTTGACTGTCTTATCATATTTTAAATCTTTATAAACACTATAATCTGATTTTACAAGTATTGGAAAACTATGTGAAATAATAAAATATTTTCGATTGCCATGATAATTCAAATATAATATAGCTCCTGAAATAAATAATATTTTGAGTTTGATAAACTATAAATTCATTCAATTATCAAGACTTTATACTATGTTAATAAACATGTATAAGTTTAAAGATCATATTGGGTCAGGTTGACTTTTGAGATGACTTTTGTTAACTTTTGCATGTCGGTCTCGACCATTAGGATTGTGTGTCAAACCCCGTCCAAGTCCCCTGGACGAAATCATCAACATCTAGTCCCATTGCGATGATCGACTCCAAGTAATGTCCTTAATATGAGCACATGCACAGCGGAAGACTTAATTCGTACCTGAGAATAACATGCTTTAAAATGTCAACATAAAGTTGGTGAGATATATAGGTTTGATGCTAGCAGCGTATTAACTATGGACCACAAGATTTCATGTTTATACATAATACACTCCTCGTGTATGGAAAAGTCGTTGAGCACTTGGTAACCGTACTTAACATTTAAATCACAGCAGCATATTCTTAAATAAAACCCTACACCGTACCAAGTGTAGTAACGAGACGAAGTACTGTGCAACCGTTTAAAACTGGTCGTCCAGCCCGGTTGGGGTTGTCAGGTGAAATGTCCCGTTCTTATTGATTAAAAACGTTCCATATTAATTGATTTCGTTGCGAGGTTTTGACCTCTATATGAGACGTTTTTCAAAGACTGCATTCATTTTTAAAACAAACCATAACCTTTATTTCATAAATAAAGGTTTTAAAAAGCTTTACGTAGATTATCAAATAATGATAATCTAAAATATCCTGTTTACACACGACCATTACATAATGGTTTACAATACAAATATGTTACAACAAAATAAGTTTCTTGAATGCAGTTTTTACACAATATCATACAAGTATGGACTCCAAATCTCGTCCTTATTTAAGTATGCGACAGCGGAAGCTCTTAATAATCACCTGAGAATAAACATGCTTAAAACGTCAACAAAAATGTTGGTGAGTTATAGGTTTAACCTATATATATCAAATCATAATAATAGACCACAAGATTTCATATTTCAATACACATCCCATACATAGAGATAAAAATCATTCATATTGTGAACACCTGGTAACCGACATTAACAAGATGCATATATAAGAATATCCCCATCATTCCGGGACACCCTTCGGATATGATATAAATTTCGAAGTACTAAAGCATCCGGTTCTTTGGATGGGGTTTGTTAGGCCCAATAGATCTATCTTTAGGATTCGCGTCAATTAGGGTGTCTGTTCCCTAATTCATAGATTACCAGACTTAATAAAAAGGGGCATATTAGATTTCGATAATTCAACCATAGAATGTAGTTTCACGTACTTGTGTCTATTTTGTAAATCATTTATAAAACCTGCATGTATTCTCATCCCAAAAATATTAGATTTTAAAAGTGGGACTATAACTCACTTTCACAGATTTTTACTTCGTCGGGAAGTAAGACTTGGCCACTGGTTGATTCACGAACCTTAAGTTCCTTGGATAAACCTACTGGAAAAGAGAAAAATGGATCTAGCTTCAACGGATCCTTGGATGGCTCGAAGTTCTTGTATTAGAATGATAACCTACTGTAAGAAACAAAGATTTCTTGAGGTTGGATGATCACCTTACAAGATTGGAAGTGAGCTAGCAAACTTGAAAGTATTCTTGATTTTATGTAACTAGAACTTGTAAAATATATGAAGAACACTTAGAACTTGAAGATAGAACTTGAGAGAGATCAATTAGATGAAGAAAATTGAAGAATGAAAGTGTTTGTAGGTGTTTTTGGTTGTTGGTGTATGGATTAGATATAAAGGATATGTAATTTTGTTTTCATGTAAATAAGTCATGAATGATTACTCATATTTTTGTAATTTTATGAGATATTTCATGCTAGTTGCCAAATGATGGTTCCCACATGTGTTAGGTGACTCACATGGGCTGCTAAGAGCTGATCATTGGAGTGTATATACCAATAGTACATACATCTAAAAGCTGTGTATTGTACGAGTACGAATACGGGTGCATACGAGTAGAATTGTTGATGAAACTGAACGAGGATGTAATTGTAAGCATTTTTGTTAAGTAGAAGTATTTTGATAAGTGTCTTGAAGTTTTTCAAAAGTGTATGAATACATATTAAAACACTACATGTATATACATTTTAACTGAGTCGTTAAGTCATCGTTAGTCGTTACATGTAAATGTTGTTTTGAAACCTTTAGGTTAATGATCTTGTTGAATGTTGTTAACCCATTGTTTATTATAACAAATGAGATGTTAAATTGTTATATTATCATGATATTATGATATATAATATATCTCAGTATGATGTATATACAGTTAAATGTCGTTACAACGATAATCGTTACATATATGTCTCGTTTCGAAATCATTAAGTTAGTAGTCTTATTTTTACATATGTATTTCATTGTTAATACACTTAATAATATATTTACTTATCATTTAACATAATTAACCAAGTGTATCAATATCTTAATATGATTCATATGTACCTAGTAAGACGTTGTTATAACGATAATCGTTATATATATCGTTTTCGAGTTTCTTAAATTAATAGTCTCATTTTTATGTATATAACTCATTGTTAAAATACCTAATGAGATACATACTTATAATTAAAACATGTTAACTATATATATAACCATATATATGTCATCGTATAGTTTTTACAAGTTTTAACCTTCGTGAATCACCGGTCAACTTGGGTGGTCAATTGTCTATATGAAACATATTTCAATTAATCAAGTCTTACCAAGTTTGATTGCTTAACATGTTGGAAACATTTAATCATGTAAATATCAATCTCAATTAATATATATAAACATGGAAAAGTTCGGGTCACTACAGTACCTACCCGTTAAATAAATTTCGTCCCGAAATTTTAAGCTGTTGAAGGTGTTGACGAATCTTCTGGAAATAGATGCGGATATTTCTTCTTCATATGATCTTCATGCTCCCAGGTGAACTCGGGTCCTCTACGAGCATTCCATCGAACCTTAACAATTGGTATCTTGTTTTGCTTAAGTCTTTTAACCTCACGATCCATTATTTCGACGAGTTCTTCGATGGATTGAAGTTTTTCGTTGATTTGGATTTCATCTAACGGAATAGTGAGATCTTCTTTAGCAAAACATTTCTTCAAATTCGAGACGTGGAAAGTGTTATGTACAGCCGCGAGTTGTTGAGGTAACTCAAGTCGGTAAGCTACTGGTCCGACACGATCAATAATCTTGAATGGTCCAATATACCTTGGATTTAATTTCCCTCGTTTACCAAATCGAACAACGCCTTTCCAAGGTGCAACTTTAAGCATGACCATCTCTCCAATTTCAAATTCTATATCTTTTCTTTTAATGTCAGCGTAGCTCTTTTGTCGACTTTGGGCGGTTTTCAACCGTTGTTGAATTTGGATGATCTTCTCGATAGTTTCTTGTATAATCTCTGGACCCGTAATCTGTCTATCCCCCACTTCACTCCAACAAATCGGAGACCTGCACTTTCTACCATAAAGTGCTTCAAACGGCGCCATCTCAATGCTTGAATGGTAGCTGTTGCTGTAGAAAAATTCTGCTAACGGTAGATGTCGATCCCAACTGTTTCCGAAATCAATAACACATGCTCGTAGCATGTCTTCAAGCATTTGTATCGTCCTTTCGCTCTGCCCATCAGTTTGTGGATGATAGGCAGTACTCATGTCTAGACGAGTTCCTAATGCTTGCTGTAATGTCTGCCAGAATCTTGAAATAAATCTGCCATCCCTATCAGATATAATAGAGATTGGTATTCCATGTCTGGATACGACTTCTTTCAAATACAGTCGTGCTAACTTCTCCATCTTGTCATCTTCTCTTATTGGCAGGAAGTGTGCTGATTTGGTGAGACGATCAACTATTACCCAAATAGTATCAAAACCACTTGCAGTCCTTGGCAATTTAGTGATGAAATCCATGGTAATGTTTTCCCATTTCCATTCTGGGATTTCGGGTTGTTGAAGTAGACCTGATGGTTTCTGATGCTCAGCTTTGACCTTAGAACACGTCAAACATTCTCCTACGTATTTAGCAACATCGGCTTTCATACCCGGCCACCAAAAATATTTCCTGAGATCCTTGTACATCTTCCCCGTTCCAGGATGTATTGAGTATCTGGTTTTATGAGCTTCTCTAAGTACCATTTCTCTCATATCTCCAAATTTTGGTACCCAAATCCTTTCAGCCCTATACCGGGTTCCGTCTTCCCGAATATTAAGATGCTTCTCCGATCCTTTGAGTATTTCATCCTTTAAATTTCCCTCTTTTAAAACTCCTTGTTGCGCCTCCTTTATTTGAGTAGTAAGGTTATTATGAATCATTATATTCATAGATTTTACTCGAATGGGTTCTCTGTCCTTCCTGCTCAAGGCATCGGCTACCACATTTGCCTTCCCCGGGTGGTAACGAATCTCAAAGTCGTAATCATTCAACAATTCAATCCACCTACGCTGCCTCATATTCAGTTGTTTCTGATTAAATATGTGTTGAAGACTTTTGTGGTCGGTATATATAATACTTTTGACCCCATATAAGTAGTGCCTCCAAGTCTTTAATGCAAAAACAACCGCGCCTAATTCCAAATCATGCGTCGTATAATTTTGTTCGTGAATCTTCAATTGTCTAGACGCATAAGCAATCACCTTCGTTCGTTGCATTAATACACAACCGAGACCTTGCTTTGATGCGTCACAATAAATCACAAAATCATCATTCCCTTCAGGCAATGACAATATAGGTGCCGTAGTTAGCTTTTTCTTCAATAACTGAAACGCTTTCTCTTGTTCATCATTCCATTCAAATTTCTTCCCTTTATGCGTTAATGCAGTCAAGGGTTTTGCTATTCTGGAAAAGTCTTGGATGAACCTTCTGTAGTAACCAGCTAGTCCTAAAAACTGGCGTATGTGTTTCGGAGTTTTCGGGGTTTCCCACTTTTCAACCGTTTATATCTTTGCCGGATCCACCTTAATACCTTCTTTGTTCACTATGTGACCGAGGAATTGAACTTCTTCCAACCAAAATGCACACTTTGAAAACTTAGCGTACAATTCTTCTTTCCTCAATACTTCTAACACCTTTCTCAAATGTTCACCGTGTTCTTGGTCATTCTTTGAGTAAATAAGTATGTCATCAATGAAAACAATGACAAACTTGTCAAGGTATGGTCCACACACTCGGTTCATAAGGTCCATGAACACAGCTGGTGCATTAGTTAAACCAAACGGCATGACCATAAACTCGTAATGACCGTAACGTGTTCTGAAAGCAGTCTTTGGAATATCATCTTCTTTCACCCGCATTTGATGATACCCAGAATGTAAGTCAATCTTTGAATAAACAGACGAGCCTTGTAGTTGATCAAATAAGTCGTCGATTCTCGGTAGTGGGTAGCGGTTCTTGATGGTAAGTTTGTTCAACTCTCGGTAGTCGATACACAACCTGAATGTACCATCTTTCTTCTTGACAAACAAAACAGGAGCTCCCCACGGTGATGTGCTTGGTCGAATGAAACCACGCTCTAAAAGTTCTTGTAATTGGCTTTGCAGTTCTTTCATCTCGCTGGGTGTGAGTCTGTAAGGAGCATGAGCTATTGGTGCAGCTCCTGGTACAAGATCTATTTGAAATTCAACGGATCGATGTGGGGGTAATCCCGGTAATTCTTTCGGAAATACATCCGGAAATTCTTTTGCAATGGGAACATCATTGATGCTCTTTTCTTCAGTTTGTACTTTCTCGACGTGTGCTAGAACAGCATAGCAACCTTTTCTTATTAGTTTTTGTGCCTTCAAGTTACTAATAAGATGTAGCTTCGTGTTGCCCTTTTCTCCGTACACCATTAAGGGTTTTCCTTTTTCTCGTATAATGCGAATTGCATTTTTGTAACAGACGATCTCTGCTTTCACTTCTTTCAACCAGTCCATACCGATTATCACATCAAAACTCCCTAACTCTACTGGTATCAAATCAATCTTAAATGTTTCGCTAACCAGTTTAATTTCTCGATTCCGACATATATTATCTGCTGAAATTAATTTACCATTTGCTAATTCGAGTAAAAATTTACTATCCAAAGGCGTCAATGGACAACTTAATTTAGCACAAAAATCTCTACTCATATAGCTTCTATCCGTACCCGAATCAAATAAAACGTAAGCAGATTTATTGTCAATAAGAAACGTACTCGTAACAAGCTCCGGGTCTTTCTGTGCCTCTGCCGCATTAATATTGAAAACTCTTCCGCGGCCTTGTCCATTCGTGTTCTCCTGGTTCGGGAAATTTCTAATAATGTGGCCCGGTTTTCCACATTTATAACAAACTACATTGGCATAACTTGCTCCGACACTACTTGCTCCGCCATTACTCGTTTCGACACCATTTGTTCCTTTCGTTCTATTAACCCCTGGTCCGTAGACCTCACACTTCTCCGCGCTATGACCATTTCTTTTACACTTGTTGCAAAATTTGGTGCAGAACCCCGAGTGATACTTTTCACACCTTTGGCATAGCTGCTTCTGATTGTTGTTGTTGTTGCGGTTATTATTGTTGTTGGGATGATTGTTGTAGTTGCTGTTGCTGTTGTTGTTGTTATTGCTGGGCCGTTTGTTGTAGTTGCGATTGATGTTGCGATTGTTGGGATAATTGTTGCGATTATTGTTGTAATTGCTGCTGTTGTTGTATTGGTGATTCTTATCACCGTTTTCCTCCCACTTTCTTTTGACTTGCTTCACATTAGCCTCTTCAGCAGTCTGTTCTTTAATTCTTTCTTCAATCTGGTTCACTAGTTTGTGAGCCATTCTACATGCCTGTTGTATAGAGGCGGGCTCGTGTGAACTTATATCTTCTTGGATTCTTTCCGGTAATCCTTTCACAAATGCGTCGATCTTCTCTTCCTCATCTTCGAATGCTCCCGGACACAATAGGCACAATTCTGTGAATCGTCTTTCGTACGTGGTAATATCAAACCCTTGGGTTCGTAACCCTCTAAGTTCTGTCTTGAGCTTATTGACCTCGATTCTGGGACGGTACTTCTCGTTCATCAAGTGCTTGCATGCTGACCACGGTAGTGCGTACGCATCGTCTTGTCCCACTTGCTCTAGATAGGTATTCCACCATGTTAACGCAGAACCTGTGAAGGTATGCGTAGCGTACTTCACTTTGTCCTCTTCAGTACACTTACTTATGGCAAACACCGATTCGACCTTCTCGGTCCACCGTTTCAATCCGATCGGTCCTTCGGTTCCATCAAATTCTAAAGGTTTGCAGGCAGTGAATTCTTTGTAGGTGCATCCTACACGATTTACTGTACTGCTAGATCCAAGGTTATTGTTGGTATGTAGCGCAGCCTGTACTGCGGCTATGTTTGAAGCTAGAAAAGTACGGAATTCCTCTTCATTCATATTCACGGTGTGTCGAGTAGTCGGTGCCATTTCCTTCAAAATAGTCAAATGGAACAAGTTAATCATACAGAATATTAAGAGTAGTTAATAGTATTTCGTAGCATAATATGAACTCATTTATAAAAGGTTTTTCTTCATATTAGCGTTTTATAAGTTTAAATTCGGGTAGTACCTACCCGTTAAGTTCATACTTAGTAGCTAATATACAATTCAACTACTACAATTCTATATGAAAAACTGATTATAATAATATTTCACGTTCAAACTTTTATACAATATTTTACAAATTTACAATACCGCTTATTTTACATAAAGCTTGAAATATAGCACACAATAACTTTGATACAAGATAGTTGTGAAGATAATTCTAGCTAGTACACAAGTCGTTCAGCAAAGGCAATAAAGACACGTAATTCATACGTCCAGAAACAAGTCATGCATTCTGGTTTTACTAGGACTACTTCCCATCCTTGGTCTTGTGCAACATAACCGTTATGGCCTTTTATAAGACAGCGTGTTGTAACGTCGTCAAAGGGACGAGGGTTACGTAATGTCCAACAGTCCCTTAATAATCTAAAAACCTCATTTCTTACCTCAATTACCGACTCCGTCACTTGTGGAAACGTTTTGTTTAATAGTTGTAGCCCGATGTTCTTGTTCTCACTTTGGTGAGAAGCGAACATTACTAATCCGTAAGCATAACATGCTTCTTTATGTTGCATGTTAGCCGCTTTTTCTAAATCACGAAGTCCAATATTCGGATATATTGAGTCAAAATAATTTCTTAACCCGTTGCGTAAAATAGCATTTGGGTTCCCCGCAATATATGCGTCAAAGTAAACACATCGTAACTTATGGGTTTCCCAATGTGATATCCCCCATCTTTCAAACGAAAGTCTCTTATAAACCAAGACATTCTTGGAACGTTCTTCGAATGTCTTACAAACTGATCTCGCCTTAAATAGTTGTGCCGAGGAATTCTGGCCGACTCTAGACAAGATTTCATCAATCATGTCTCCGGGTAGGTCTCTTAAAATATTGGGTTGTCTATCCATTTTGTGTTTTTAAACTGTAAAATAGACAAGAGTTAGATTCATAAAAAAATACTTATTAATACAAGCAATTTTTACATATATCATAAAGCATAAGAACACTATATTACATATATTACACCACACGAATACAACTATCTTATTCCGACTCGCTCGTTTCTTCTTCTTCGGTTTTGGTTCGTTTTGCCAAGTTTCTAGGGATATACGATGTTCCCCTAATACGAGCCGTCGTTGTCCACATTGGTTTAGAAAAACCTGGTGGTTTAGAGGTTCCCGGGTCATTGTTACAACTTAAGAACTTCGGGGGTTGACGATACATATAAAGTTCATCGGGGTTGGAATTAGATTTCTCTATTTTTATGCCCTTTCCCTTATTATTTTCTTTTGCCTTTTTAAATTCAGTTGGGGTAATTTCTATAACATCATTGGAATTCTCGTCGGAATCCGATTCATCGGAGAATTGGTAATCCTCCCAATATTTTGCTTCCTTGGCGGAAACACCATTGACCATAATTAACCTTGGTTGGTTGGTTGAGGATTCTCTTTTACTTAACCGTTTTATTATTTCCCCCACCGGTTCCGATTCTTCTTCCGGTTCCGATTCTTCGTCCGGTTCCGATTCTTCTTCCAGTTCCGACTCTTCTTCCGGTTCCTCTTCGGGAACTTGTGAATCAGTCCACGAATCATTCCAATTTACATTTGACTCTTCATTATTATTAGGTGAGTCAATGGGACTTGTTCTAGAGGTAGACATCTATCACATAATATCAAACACGTTAAGAGATTAATATATCACATAATATTCATATGTTAAAAATATATAGTTTCCAACAAAAATGTTAAGCAATCATTTTTAAAGAAAATACGGTCGAAGTCCAGAATCACTAATGCATCCTAACAAACTCGATAAGACACACTAATGCAAATTTTCTGGTTCTCTAAGACCAACGCTCGGATACCAACTGAAATGTCCCGTTCTTATTGATTAAAAACGTTCCATATTAATTGATTTCGTTGCGAGGTTTTGACCTCTATATGAGACGTTTTTCAAAGACTGCATTCATTTTTAAAACAAACCATAACCTTTATTTCATAGATAAAGGTTTTAAAAAGCTTTACGTAGATTATCAAATAATGATAATCTAAAATATCCTGTTTACACACGACCATTACATAATGGTTTACAATACAAATATGTTACAACAAAATAAGTTTCTTGAATGCAGTTTTTACATAATATCATACAAGTATGGACTCCAAATCTCGTCCTTATTTAAGTATGCGACAGCGGAAGCTCTTAATAATCACCTGAGAATAAACATGCTTAAAACGTCAACAAAAATGTTGGTGAGTTATAGGTTTAACCTATATATATCAAATCATAATAATAGACCACAAGATTTCATATTTCAATACACATCCCATACATAGAGATAAAAATCATTCATATGGCGAATACCTGGTAACCGACATTAACAAGATGCATATATAAGAATATCCCCATCATTCCGGGACACCCTTCGGATATGATATAAATTTCGAAGTACTAAAGCATCCGGTTCTTTGGATGGGGTTTGTTAGGCCCAATAGATCTATCTTTAGGATTCGCGTCAATTAGGGTGTCTGTTCCCTAATTCATAGATTACCAGACTTAATAAAAAGGGGCATATTCGATTTCGATAATTCAACCATAGAATGTAGTTTCACGTACTTGTGTCTATTTTGTAAATCATTTATAAAACCTGCATGTATTCTCATCCCAAAAATATTAGATTTTAAAAGTGGGACTATAACTCACTTTCACAGATTTTTACTTCGTCGGGAAGTAAGACTTGGCCACTGGTTGATTCACGAACCTTAAGTTCCTTGGATAAACCTACTGGAAAAGAGAAAAATGGATCTAGCTTCAACGGATCCTTGGATGGCTCGAAGTTCTTGTATTAGAATGATAACCTACTGTAAGAAACAAAGATTTCTTGAGGTTGGATGATCACCTTACAAGATTGGAAGTGAGCTAGCAAACTTGAAAGTATTCTTGATTTTATGTAACTAGAACTTGTAAAATATATGAAGAACACTTAGAACTTGAAGATAGAACTTGAGAGAGATCAATTAGATGAAGAAAATTGAAGAATGAAAGTGTTTGTAGGTGTTTTTGGTCGTTGGTGTTTGGATTAGATATAAAGGATATGTAATTTTGTTTTCATGTAAATAAGTCATGAATGATTACTCATATTTTTGTAATTTTATGAGATATTTCATGCTAGTTGCCAAATGATGGTTCCCACATGTGTTAGGTGACTCACATGGGCTGCTAAGAGCTGATCATTGGAGTGTATATACCAATAGTACATACATCTAAAAGCTGTGTATTGTACGAGTACGAATACGGGTGCATACGAGTAGAATTGTTGATGAAATTGAACGAGGATGTAATTGTAAGCATTTTTGTTAAGTAGAAGTATTTTGATAAGTGTCTTGAATTCTTTCAAAAGTGTATGAATACATATTAAAACACTACATGTATATACATTTTAACTGAGTCGTTAAGTCATCGTTAGTCGTTACATGTAAATGTTGTTTTGAAACCTTTAGGTTAATGATCTTGTTGAATGTTGTTAACCCATTGTTTATTATAACAAATGAGATGTTAAATTGTTATATTATCATGATATTATGATATATAATATATCTCAGTATGATGTATATACAGTTAAATGTCGTTACAACGATAATCGTTACATATATGTCTCGTTTCGAAATCATTAAGTTAGTAGTCTTATTTTTACATATGTATTTCATTGTTAATACACTTAATAATATATTTACTTATCATTTAACATAATTAACCAAGTGTATCAATATCTTAATATGATTCATATGTACCTAGTAAGACGTTGTTATAACGATAATCGTTATATATATCGTTTTCGAGTTTCTTAAATTAATAGTCTCATTTTTATGTATATAACTCATTGTTAAAATACCTAATGAGATACATACTTATAATAAAAACATGTTAACTATATATATAACCATATATATGTCATCGTATAGTTTTTACAAGTTTTAACGTTCGTGAATCACCGGTCAACTTGGGTGGTCAATTGTCTATATGAAACATATTTCAATTAATCAAGTCTTAACAAGTTTGATTGCTTAACATGTTGGAAACATTTAATCATGTAAATATCAATCTCAATTAATATATATAAACATGGAAAAGTTCGGGTCACTACATCAGGCCCGATAGATCTATCAACAGGATTCGCGTTTACGCTCATCACGTATATATTAGCTACCAAGTATAAAGAAATATGCCATGGTACAACTCAACGTAGAATTTATTTTTGATCACTTGTGTCCATAACGTAAATCATTTATAAAAACAGCGCATGTATTCTCAGCCCAAAAATATTTAGAGTTTAAAAGGGGACTATATACTCACTTTTGCCTTGAAGATATTTAACACGACTTGGTCTCCGATAGATCTCACGAACCTAACCATATATATAATATATCAACATATTTTCTTTTCAATTAATCGTTACGTATATACTTATAATACTTTTAATATCTATTAGTCCGTAGTTAGCAGTCCGATGTTAGTGGTCCACAATTAGTTGCTCAATAAAATAAATAAAGACCCCATCGTATTCGTATCGATCGGAATTAATCTCGACCCATGGTACCGTGTTGTCAAATGACGTGTTGCGTACATAAAGTACCGTGTTGTCAAATAACGTGTTGCGTACAATCATGAGGTCTTATAATTAATCCTCTTGTGTTGTTTACGGGTGGTCCTGAAATATATAAAATCAAATCATAAGTAAATATATATAAAATATCATATTAATTAGCAAAGATAAGATTAGTTTAGTTTTACTTCAATTAATTTCGTAGCTAAACTAGCTTCGGATACCCAATTTTGTTTTAGCCGTAGTTTCTTCAATACAACTCCGTTTTTGTTGGTTCAACTTGCCATTTCCTTGGATCGAGTCATTATTTACGAATATGAACTGTAAATACCTTAGTTTGCATTCGAAATCACAGGTTATAGGTCAAACTTTGGTGAATCTTATGAAAGTGATCATTTCCGTTGTAAAAACAACACCTAGATGATCATTTTTACAAAAAACACTTACAGTTTGAGTTACACCATGAGATTTTTATATATTAACATATTCATAAGAAATATCATTTTTCCATAATATAAGCTTCCAATTCAAAGTTTAAGATAGTTTTTAATTATCCAACCCAAAACAGCCCCCGGTTGCACTCCGACGACGTAGATTCAGTTTTAAGGTGTTCTTTGTAAAATCAAGTTGTATCTTGTTAAGTTAGCATATTATTATGATATATTACAGGTCTTGAAGTGTTTTTAAAGTCAATTTAGAAGGATCTATTTAGTTTGCGAACAAGTTTGAAGTCATTCAAACTATGTTCTGGTTATTATAATTTATAACTCAAAATAAGATAGCTTTATGATTATGAATCGAATAAGATTATGAATAAGGTTACTACCTCAAGTTACTTGGATAAAGCAACTGGAAAGGAAGTATAATTCTTGATCTTCAAAGAGTTTTTGAAATGGGTTCAAAAGATTGAAAGTATAAACTTGAAATGGATGATCTTCATGAAGTGTTCTTGTTTGGTTTTTCTTATGATAATTTTAGGTTGTTTTAAGGCTTATAATTGAAGTGTTTTTGCTGAATTGAAGTAGTAGAACAAAGGCTTTTAAGTGTGTGTTTTTAGGGAGTAAAATCTTAGAATAAAAATTGAAATGGAAATGATATAGATATAGATATATAAAATGTCATATATATATATATATATATATATATATATATATATATATATATATATATATATATATATATATATATATATATATATATATATATATATATATATATATATATATATAAGAGATTCCAAGTTGAAATTTTAGCTAGAAGTTTAATACTAGATGTTAAGAGTTGTTAAACATGTCTCCCCCATGATTAAAAAGGTTGAAAATGATGTTTTACTATTGGTATATACGAATAGTAAATACATTCAGAAGTTGTGTATAATACGGGTATAAATACAAAATTATTTTGTTTATGTGTTTAAAGATGTCTCATGAGTCATATGTAATAACAAGGATGTCATTTTCCATGATAAAAGGTTGAAAATGATGTTTTCCTATTAGTATATTCCAATAGTAAATACATCTAGAAACTGTGTATTAATACATCTTAATACAGTACATATATATTTATTTTAACTTAAAAGTTATAACATATATATATATATATATATATATATATATATATATATATATATATATATATATATATATATATATATATATATATATATCGTTTTGAAGTCCTTAAGTTAGTAGTCTCATTTTATGTATATAATCAATTGTTAATATATTTAATGAGATACTTAATTATCATATATTCAAGTTAGATATAATCCATATATATTCATAAGTATATAATTAATACAAGTTATGACGTTCGTGAATCGTCGGACAAATGGATGGTCAATTGTTTGTTTAAAACTCATTTCAAAAGTCTTAAAACTTGTCAAAATACATTGCTTATCATGACGAAATTATTAAATCATATAGAGAATTGGTTTAAAATAAGTTGAAATTTTCCGGGTCGTCACATTGTGATACACTATGACCCGACCTAGCTTATTAGACATGTATTGACCAACATATGTTCTCTAGGTTGAGATCTACGGTTAATTTGCATTCCAAGTTTCAGTCACATTTCGGTGAATGACCTTATACGCTGCTAAGGTGAGTTTCATATGCTCCCTTTTTAATTGCTTTTGCAATCTATATTTTTGGGCTGAGAATACATGCACTTTATTTTAAACGCAATGGATACTAGTACATACTAAATTCTACACCGAGTTTGAACCGAAAACCCCTTAGCTTTGGTAACTAGTAGCTGCCAGTACATAGGATATGGACTGGTGGGCGCGAATAATAGTATATGGATCCATAGGATTTGACATCCCCGTCCGAGGTAGAGCGCTAGCCTTTTAACGGAGGTATGTTATTTGAGTTTAGGACACGTTGGTTTATGTGTATTAAAACGAATAGGGTAATTATCATTATAACGTTAAAGTTTAGTTACCAGGGTGCTCTGATACGTAGAATCTTTTGATAAACGTTTCGGATGAAACAACTGAAATCTTGTGATCCACCTGTATATACAGATTATGCGCAATATTAAAACTATAAACTCACCAACCTTTGTGTTGATCCACCTTTATATCCTAGAAGTCTTTTGCTGTTTGCTTATATGTTATACAAGCTATGTGCATGGAGTCATTCATGCTTTATTCGAGAAAATGTTGCATTCATAAAACCATCACCATGTATCTTATTCTGACTGCATTGTCAACAGATGTATTATTGTAAACCATTATTTACGGTTATTGTCTATATGTAGAAATCATCAGATGTCAAAAACCTTGGATTTAAATATTCATTTATGGTATACCTTTTCAAAAGAATGCAATGTTTACAAAACGTATCATATAGAGGTCAAATACCTCGCAATGAAATCGATGAATGACGTATTCGTCCATATGGATTTGGAGCGATCGTCACAGTTGGTATCAGAGCTTGAGGTCATAGAGAACCAGAATTTGCATTGGTGTGTTTAACTGGTAATTGTTAGGATGCATAAGTGAGTCTGGACTATGACCGTATATGTTTTTACCGAGTTTTACTTATCATTTCTTTTCGGAAATTACCTGCTTATCATTCCTAAGTCTAGACACGTCTTAATGCATTTACTGCATAGATAGTGTACCGACAAAATTCATATCTTAGCATATCTGTTACTGTAAACTTTTCCTGACATCTTCCAAAAATTTCTCCGTAATTTATGGGATTTTGGTATTATATATACATATGTAAATTATGTATTGAAGAGTACCAATCTAAATTCTATAATCTATTTCATATAAAAAATCATCTCTCTAATTATACAGGATGGATCCCGTAACTAGTTAAATTCCTTAAACTCCGACAGCTATTCCGATATGGATATTCACCTGAACTCCGAAGACAGTGTAACCGGAATGGATCAACCAATCAGCCATCACCTATTTTGGATGAATTGGGGATGGGTTCGTAGCTTACTTAATCATTGGAGACAAGAAGAAGGCGATCCCTTCCATCCACCACATTGCCCTCTTGGCGAAGAACCTGAAGCACTTACCGGAGAACATGTTCATAATACCATTTTCTCTCTCATCTCCAGAGTATATCGTCATGATTATATACTATCTCAAATTCTGGATCTTATTCATCCGCTCGCCCGAACCGCCAATCATCCCGTGTAGTAGAAGAAGTCAACGAGCTTCGCGCTCGGGTAGTGGCTTTGGAGAATATGGTGCAAAGATTACAAGCACCAGCAGCATCACCGGCATCAACAGTACCACCATCATCAACACCAATAGTATCATTACCACCACCAACAACAACATCCGCATCCCACACCTCAACATCACAATCTGTACCTCAAACATCAACGTCATACGCACCATAGATACCAAGGAGTACCAACAACAATAACCGATGAAGTATTGATTCATAACTTCATTGGAGAAATATTCTATGGTGATTATGTAATCTCTAAAGTCTTAGAGATTATCTATTCCAGCTATAACAGTAAATTAGATGAGTGGACCGAAATGATAGAAGGAAGAATAGAAACTCTGACCGGAATGGTGCACGATTTACAAGCTAGACTTGTTTTACCAGCAGCATCAACAGTACCGTCAGTATCACCAACACCGGCAAAACCTGTAGCACTACAAGTTCAGCTAATTTCATAATCACCAACATCATCACAAATCAACAACGCGTATATTGTATCAACGAGTTACGAAGTATTAACTCATTTCCCTGAAGAAATTATATGTATATTTAATATATATGAATTTTGAAATCAAAATAAATTTTTTTTGTACCAAGCTATTACGTGTGAATTATAACTGATAGGTACTACTCGGTTAGTTCATATTACTAATATGCAATGATGTACATCCTTCATTAATGACATAACCATCATTAACTACAATCTCTGTTTCAAATTCAATGAATTCCTTTTCATAATAAACTAAGTGTATTATTCAATTACACATTTGATTTTACGCTTTCATTTTCGATGTACTCGAAACTTTCTACAAAACATCATTTGTACCTTGCGAAGTTAGCAATCGTTCCATAAGCACCAACATGATTCACTGAGGAAATATCAATAAAACTGAATAACAAAGTATTGATTACATTAGTGAAATACTCCGTGAAGATTATTAAATCTTTAATGTTTTAGAGATTATTCATTTCTAGTTCCAGCTGAAAATCAAATGAGCTTAATATGATATTAACTCATTAAATCTGTATTACATTTGAAGAAAATATACATACTAATATTTTCATAAAAATTGTAATAAAATTCTCTTGTACAAAATATTACTTGTGAAACTTTTAACGGGTAGGTAATACCCGAAAGATATATAAATTCACAAGTAATATGTTACATTCTTCGATTCTGATTCAACAAATCATCAATTATACTCACTACTTTCACAACGATATACATTCTTTCCTAGAAATCAAAACAACCATTCGCATTCAAATTTGATTACATATTCTGATTTTGAAAAATCAGAATCCAAACCAAGATATAACAGAAAATATCACTCTTAGATTCTTAAATCTTTCAAAGCTATACTTTGACTTCAAAACTATGCTAGAACATCACTTTTATTCATAAACCCAGAAAAAATATTTGTATCATTCAAAATTCTAGAACATCATATGTATCTTGACAATTACAATCTTCATACAAACCCTTCAAACTTTTGAAAACACCTCGGATTGATTACCGACGATTCAGTTATGATAACTTTGAATGCTGATGAAGCACCAAAAACTGTAAACGACCTTAACAGTCAAAAGTTTGATGATAAAGAATAGTAAGGTGGTAAAGCTGAGAAAAAGAGAAGGTTTGGAACTGGAAAACGGATTGAGCTGACCATGAAGGAGGCTGTGGACATATCACCAAGATTAAACCATCCTTCAAAGAATCCAAATGATTCAGTGTCTGCTGAAGCCTTTAGCGAATACCTTGCTCCTGACTCTAAACCTTTATGCACAAATCTTCTTTGTCATCTTTCGATATTAGAAATTCTAAGATATCATCGTATCTTTCATTATAAATATCCTCGATAGTTCTGAAGAAATTTTCATAACTATCCTTATCTGAAATCATTTATCTCCCCGCGTTATCTGTATTACATCATAAAGGATACTGTTTAGTTTCTATATTCTGTAAACCTTCGAGTTTAAATTATGAATGTTTTTGAAGAAGTGTTGGGAACTGAAGCATGAGTTAGTATAATATAATGACGCTTGATCAACGTGATTATATTATAGTAAGTCATGCTGAGTTTCTAAATGGAAAGTGATGATTCACAGATCATAACGTCATCATGTGCCATGTTACACGACTCTTGTATTCTACTTTAACTCTAAACATATCAAGAAAATATTTTTCTTGATGATTCGGTCTTTTCCGAGGTATTCTAGTAATTTGACAAATCAAGACCGTGCCATTACAATTTCCTTCTTAGAACATTTACTATGTTCATTTCAAAATTCATATCTGCGAATTATGGACCATTCCATGCGGTGCTTAATGGATAGAAGAGAAAATAGAGCATGAAGCTCCGAAATAGAAATGGGGGTATAAATCGCAGCAAATAGGAGAGAGCCTTAACTGTGGATGTCGACGATTATAGAAAGACAGAAACAGGGACTCTGAAAAATAAGGAAAGATATAAATCCCGACGACAACACGTAAATTACAAACCGTGTATATCAATAACTATTGCAACGTAAAGACACGGGAGAACTAAAAACACTATAAAGCCAAGAATATAGTAAAAGTGAATAGATTCCTCCGGCGGCAGATGAAAAAGAAGAATGATAGATATGAAAGTTAGGAGTATATCAAGAATCAGAACTGGATGAAGCATATTGACGAACACTTTAAAGTATGAGTTGAGGGAGGAAGAATAGAAGGTGAGCTGTGGAAATAAAGAAACGAAGGGAGTGGATTTATAGCGAAAAATCTAACAGAGCAATCATGACAGGTTATCGTATTTAATTAAAGAAGATCTTAATCTCCTTAATTCCCGAAGAATCAAATCTTATTTAGATTATGAAGATTTTCTATTCCTTAAATTTTGGAAATCAATCGTTACTACGTCATGAGTTAAAACAAATCTCTATTCTCCATTTCACTCTATTACGATAACTTCCCTCATATGCTTCGAGTAATCGGATTGTTTTATCTATATTATTCAACGGTGATAAAATTCTGTTTATCAACTCATATTCATCATGGAAACATGTTTATTGTTAGCCATGACGACCTCACTCAAATTTCGGGACGAAATTTCTTTAACGGGTAGGTACTGTGAAGACCCGGAAATTTCTGACCAAATTTAAACTTAATCTTTGTATGATTAACGTTTCCGATACGATAAACAAAGTATGTAAAACTGAGTCTCAAAATTTTTGAACTACTTTCATATGTTCAATTACCCTTCGGTTTTTCTCGACGATTCGCGAACAATTATATGTAAATAGATACATATATATACTTTAACTTGAAAGCGTAACAAGGTATTAATTGTACGATGATGTGCATTAAACTTAGTGGTTTAAATATCTATTTGAATATATATGATAGGTTGGAATATTAATTGCATGAATAACTTGCTAAGTGTATTTAAAACGTGTTTATCGAATATATATTAACTTGGTTATAAAACGTTTGATAATACTATTATTGTTGTAAATAATGAGAAGATGATTTATAGAAGTAAATGACCAAAACACTCAAATGTATAAGTTATATTTTGAGTGATATAGTTTATGGATAATTTAAGTCTATATTTTAACAAAGGTACGAGTCACGAAATGTAAAGTACCAGTTTTCTAAGCGTACAAAAATGCGTTCGAAAAACCAGAACCGGTACTTAAGTCGAGGGTCAACGTACTACACATCGGTGTAAAAATTACAAATTAACTATGCACGAGAATATAATATAATATTTAATTAATTCTAAAGATTAAATATATTATATATTAAATAATATATATATATATATATATATATATATATATATATATATATAAATATAAATCATGTCGACAAGGATGCAAACAAATTGTGGATTCATTTCAATTATATTGTAGAGCTGTGGGTCACAAGTCGGGGCTATAAAGCTCGAGCTCTTATGCGATTCATTTCACCAAAATCATCTCAATTATATTGCTCCATTTATTTATTTTATATTATTATTATTAAGATTAATATTATTATTATTAATCTTATTATTATTAATATTAATATTAATATTAGTATTATTAGGAAGCATTATTATTAGTATTTTACATAAAATATTACGAAGAGGTCATGAGCACGTCCCTTTCAAAACGGGTTTTTGAGCGGGAAGAAGCTAAGGAAATTATGGGTTGTAGCTATGGAAGTTATGGGTATGGTTCAAGGGTATTGCTCGTAAGTCAAACTAGTGTTTATCATCTCCGTTGCGTCTACGTACTTTCCTGCAATATTGAATCACAATATTGATACGTACGCATTTATACCTTATCTTTTATATATTAATAGTGTATCCATGTCTAGTGCTCGAGTATATATGTTTATGCATGCTTGTATACTTTAATTTTGTCGTTAGATAGTTTATGATGAATCACGAATTTGATACATATGCTACGGATATAAAGTATATGATATGCATGTTTTTGGAAAGCTGGCGGAAAATTATTAACTTTTCATTTAGAAATCACGTGATTTCGATGAACGGATTAAAAGTTATGGTCAACTAAATTTTGATTAACATTAATTGAAATTGCTTTTGAATCTGTAATTGATATTTAAACAACTTGTCTATGAGATTGATAAATTGAATTTTTAAAGATATTACTAATCGAGTAAATGAATTTCTATATAAGACACGTTTTGTTTTGTTGATCAATTATCAAAGTTGATTGTCTTATCATGTTTTAAAGCTTTATAAACACTATAATCTGATTTTACAAGTATTGGAAAACTATGTAAAATAATAAAATATTTTCGATTGCCATGATAATTCAAATATAATATAGCTCCTGAAATAAATAATATTTTAGGTTTGATAAACTATAAATTCGTTCAATTATCAAGACTTATACTATGTTAATAAACATGTATAAGTTTAAAGATCATATTGGGTCAGGTTGACTTTTGAGATGACTTTTGAGATGACTTTTGTTAACTTTTGTATGTCGGTCTTGAGCATTAGGATTGTGATACACTATGACCCGACCTAGCTTATTAGACATGTATTGACCAACATATGTTCTCTAGGTTGAGATCTACGGTTAATTTGCATTCTAAGTTTCAGTCACATTTCGGTGAATGACCTTATGTGCTGCTAAGGTGAGTTTCATATGCTCCCTTTTTAATTGCTTTTGCAATCTATATTTTTGGGTTGAGAATACATGCACTTTATTTTAAATGCAATGAATACAAGTACATACTAAATTCTACACCGAGTTTGAACCGAAAATCCCTTAGCTTTGATAACTACTAGTTGCCAGTACATAGGATATGGACTGGTGGGCGCGAATAATAGTATATGGATCCATATGGTTTGACATCCCCGTCCGAGCTAGAGCGCTAGCCTTTTAACGAACGTATGTTACTTGAGTTTAGGACACGTTGGTTTACGTGTATTAAAACGAATAGGGTAATTATCATTATAACGTTAAAGTTTAGTTACCAGGGTGCTCTGTTAAATAGAATCTTTTAATAAACGTTTCGGATGAAACAACTGAAATCTTGTGATCCACCTTTATATACAGATTATGCGCAATATTAAAACTATGAACTCACCAACCTTTGTGTTGACACTTTTAAGCATGTTTATTCTCAGATTCCTAGAAGTCTTCCGCTGTTTGCTTATATGTTATACAAGCTATGTGCATGGATTCATACATGCTTTATTCGAGAAAATGTTGCATTCACAAAACCATCACCATGTATCTTATTCTGACTGCATTATCAACGGACGTATTATTGTAAAACATTATTTACGGTTATTGTCTATATGTAGAAATCATCAGATGTCAAAAACCTTGGATTTAAATATTCATTTATGGTATACCTTTTCAAAAGAATGCAATGTTTACAAAACATATCATATAGAGGTCAAATACCTCGCAATGAAATCGATGAATGACGTATTCGTCCATATGGATTTAGAGCGATCGTCACAGTTGGTATCAGAGATTGAGGTCATAGGGAACCAGAATTTGCATTAGTGTGTTTAACTGGTAATTGTTAGGATGCATTAGTGAGTCTGGACTATGACCGTATCTGTTTTTACCGAGTGTTACTTATCATTTCCTGTCAGAAATTACCTGCTTATCATTCCTAAGTATAGACACGTCTTACTGTATTTACTGCATAGATAGTGTACCGACAAAATTCATATCTTAGCATATCTGTTACTGTAAACTTTTCCTGACATCTTCCGAAAATTTCTCCGTTATTTACGGGATTTTGGTATTATATATACATATGTAAATTATGTATTGAAGAGTACCAATCTAAATTCTATAATCTATTTCATATAAAAAATCATCACTCAAATTATACAAGATGGATCCCGTATCTAGTTCAAATTCCTTAAACTCCGACAGCTATTCCGATATGGATATTCACCTGAACTCCGAAGACAGTGTAACCGGAATGGATCAACCAATCAGCCATCACCTATTATGGATGAATTGAGGATGGGTTCGTAGCTTAATTACTTATTGGAGACAAGAAGAGGTGATCCCTTCCATCCACCACATTGCCCTCTTGGCGAAGAACCTGAAGCACTTACCAGAGAACATGTTCGTAATACCATTTTCTCTCTCATCTCCAGAGTATCTCATCATGATTATATACTATCTCAAATTCTGGATCTTATTCATCCACTCGCCTGAACCGCCAATCATCCCGGTGTAGTAGAAGAAGTCAACGAGCTTCGCGCTCGGGTAGTGGCTTTGGAGAATATGGTGCAAAGATTACAAGCACCAGCAGCATCACCGGCATCAACAGTACCACCATCATCAACACCAACAGTATCATTACCACCACCACCAACAACATCCGCATTCCACACCTCAACATCACAATCTGTACCTCGAACATCAATGTCATACGCACCATAGATACCAAGGAGTACCAACAACAGTAACCGATGAAGTATTGATTCATAACTTCATTGGAGAAATATTCTGCGGCGATTATTTAATCTCTAAAGTCTTAGAGATTATCTATTCCAGCTATAACTGTAAATCAAATGAGTGGACTGAATTGATAGAAGGAAGAGTAGAAACCCTGGCCGGAATGGTGCACGATTTACAAGCTAGACTTGTTTTACCAGCAGCATCAACAGTACCGCCAGTATCACCAACACCGGCAAAACCTGTAGCACTACAAGTTCCGCCAATTTCATAATCACCAACATCATCACAAATCAACAACGCGTATATTGTATCAACGAGTTACAAAGTATTAACTCATTTCCCTGAAGAAATTATATGTATATTTAATATATATGAATTTTGAAATCAAAATAAATTTTTTTTGTACCAAGCTATTACGTGTGAATTATAACTGATAGGTACTATTCGGTTAGTTCATATTACTAATATGCAATGATGTATATCCTTCATTAACGACAAAACCATCGTTAACTACAATCTCTGTTTCAAATTTAATGAATTCCTTTTCATAATAAACTCAGTGTATTATTCAATTACACGCTTGATTTTACGCTTTCATTTTTTATGTACTCTAAACTTTCTAGAAAACATCATTTGTACCTTGCGAAGTTAGCAATAGTTCCATAAGCACCAACATGATTCACTGAGGAAATATCAATAAAACTGAATAACGAAGTATTGATTACATTAGTGAAATACTCCGCAAAGATTATTAAATCTTTAATGTTTCAGAGATTATTCATTTCTAGTTCCAGCCGAAAATCAAATGAGCTTAATATGATATTAACTCATTAAATCTGTATTACATTTGAAGAAAATATACATACTAATATTTTCAAAAAAATTGTAATAAAATTCTCTTGTACAAAATATTACTTGTAAAACTTTTAACGGGTAGGTAATACCCGAAAGATATATAAATTCACAAGTAATATGTTACATTCTTCGATTCTGATTCAACAAATCATCAATTATACTCACTACTTTCACAACGATATACATTCTTTCCTAGAAATCAAAACAACCATTCGCATTCAAATTTGATTACATATTCTGATTTTGAAAAATCAGAATCCAAACCAAGATTTAACAAAAAACATAACTCTTAGATTCTTAAATCTTTCAAAGCTATACTCTGACTTTAAAACGGTGCTAGAACATCACTTCTATTCATAAACCCAGAAAAAATATTTGTATCATTCAAAATTCTAGAACATCATATGTATCTTGACAATTACAATCTTCATACAAACCCTTCAAACTTTTGAAAACACCTCGGATTGATAACCGATGATTCGGTTATGATAACTTTGAATGCTGATGAAGCACCAAAAACTGTAAACGACCTTAACGGTCAAAAGTTTGATGACAAAGAATAGTAAGGTGGTAAAGCTGAGAAAAAGAGAAGGTTTGGAACTGAAAAACGGATTGAGCAGACCATGAATGAGGCTGTGGACAAATCACAAAGACTAAACCTGCCTTCAAAGAATCCAAATGATTCAGTGTCTGCTGAAGCCTTTAGCGAATACCTTGCTCCTGACTCTAAACCTTTACGCACAAATCTTCTTTGTCATCTTTCGATATTAGAAATTCTAAGATATCATCGTATCTTTCATTATAAATATCCTCGATATTTCTGAAGATATTTTCATAACTATCCTTATCTGAAATCATTTATCTCCCCGCGTTATCTGTATTACATCATAAAGAAAACTGTTTAGTTTCTATATTCTGTAAACCTTCGAGTTTAAATTATGAATGTTTTTGAAGAAATGTTGGGAACTGAAGCATGAGTTAGTATAATATAATGATGCTTGATCAACGTGATTATATTACAGTAAGTCATGCTGAGTTTATAAATGGAACGTGATAATTCACAGATCATAACGTCATCATGTGCCATGTTACACGACTCTTGCATTCTACTTAAACTCTAAACATATCAAGAAAATATTTTTCTTGATGATTCGGTCTTTTCCGAGGTATTCTGGTAATTTGACAAATCAAGGCCGTGCCAATACAATTTCCTTCTTAGAACATTTACTATGTTCATTTCGAAATTCATATCTGCGAATTATGGATCATTCCATGCGGTGCTTAATGGATAGAAGAGAAAATAGAGCATGAAGCTCCGAAATAGAAATGGAGGTATAAATCGCAGCAAATAGGAGAGAGCCTTAACTGTGGATGTCGATGATTATAGAAAGACAGAAACAGGGACTCTGAAAAATAAGGAAAGATATAAAGCCCGACGACAACACATAAATTACAAACCGTGTATATCAATAACTATTGCAACGTAAAGACACGGGAGAACTAAAAACACTATAAAGCCAAGAATATAGTAAAAGTGAATAGATTCCTCCGGCGACAGATGAAAAAGAAGAATGATAGATATGAAAGTTAGGAGTATATCAAGAATCAGAACTGGATGAAGCATATTGACGAATACTTTAAAGTATGAGTTAAGGGAGGAAGAATAGAAGGTGAGCTGTGGAAATAAAGAAACGAAGGGAGTGGATTTATAGTGAAAAATCTAACAGAGCAATCATGACAGGTTATCGTATTTAATTAAAGAAGATCTTAATCTCCTAAATTCCCGAAGAATCAAATCTTATTTAGATTATGAAGATTTTCTATTCCTTAAATTTCGAAAATCAATCGTTACTACGTCATGAGTTAAAACAAATCTCTATTCTCCATTTCACTCTATTACGATAACTTCCCTCATACGCTTCGAGTAATCGGATTGTTTTATCCATATTATTCAACGGTGATAAAATTCTATTTATCAACTCATATTCGTCATGGAAACATGTTTATTGTTAGCCATGACGACCTCACTCAAATTTCGGGACGAAATTTCTTTAACGGGTAGGTACTGTGAAGACCCGGAAATTTCTGACCAAATTTAAACTTAATCTTTGTATGATTAACGTTTCCGACACGATAAGCAAAGTATGTAAAACTGAATCTCAAAATTTTTGAACTACTTTCATATGTTCAATTACCCTTCGGTTTTTCTCGACGATTCGCGAAAATTATATGTAAATAGATACATATATATACTATAACTTGAAAGCGTAACAAGGTATTAATTGTATGATGCTGTACATTAAACTTAGTGGTTTAAATATCTATTTGAATATATATTATAGGTTGGAATATTAATTGCATGAATAACTTGTGACGTGTATTTAAAACGTGTTTATCGAATATTAACTTAGTTATAAAACGTTTGATAATACTATTATTGTTGTAAATAATGAGAAGATGATTTATAGAAGTAAATGACCAAAACACTCAAATGTATAAGTTATATTTTGAGTGATATAGTTTATGGATAATTTAAGTCTATATTTTAACAAAGGTACGAGTCACGAAATGTAAAGTACCAGTTTTCTAAGCGTACAAAAATGCGTTCGAAAAACCAGAACCGGTACTTAAGTCGAGGGTCAACGTACTACACATCGGTGTAAAAATTACAAATTAACTATGCACGAGAATATAATATAATATTTAATTAATTCTAAAGATTAAATATATTATATATTAAATAATATATATATATATATATATATATATATATATATATATATATATATATATATATATATATATATATATATATATATATATATAAATCATGTCGACAAGGATGCAAACAAATTGTGGATTCATTTCAATTATATTGTGGAGCTGTAGGTCACGGAGCTGTAGGTCACAATTCGGGGCTATAAAGCTCGAGCTCTTCTGCGATTCATTTCACCAAAATCATCTCAATTATATTGCTTCGTATATTTATTTTATATTATTATTATTATTAAGATTAATATTATTATTATTAATCTTATTATTATTAATATTAATATTAATATTAGTATTATTAGGAAGCATTATTATTAGTATTTTACATAAAATATTACGACGAGGTCATGAGCGTGTCACTTTCAAAACGGGTTTTTGATCGGGAAGAAGCTAAGTAAATTATGGGTTGTAACTATGGAAGTTATGGGTATGGTTCAAGGGTATTGCTCGTAAGTCAAACTAGTGTTTATCATCTCCGTTGCGTCTACGTACTTTCCTGCAATATTGAATCACAATATTGATACGTACGCATTTATACCTTATCTTTTATATATTAATAGTGTATCCATGTCTAGTGCTCGAGTATATATGTTTATGCATGCTTGTATGCTTTAATTTTGTCGTTAGATAGTTTATGATGAATCACGAATTTGATACATATGCTACGGATATAAAGTATATGATATGCATGTTTATGGAAAGCTGGTAGAAAATTATTAACTTTTCATTTAGAAATCGCGTGATTTCGATGAAAGGATTAAAAGTTATGGTCAACTGAATTATGATTAACATTAATTGAAATTGCTTTTGAATCTGCAATTGATATTTAAACAACTTGTCTATGAGATTGATAAATTGAATTTTTAGATATTACTAATCGAGTAAATGAATTTCTATATAAGACACGTTTTGTATTACCCCACGACGTATTGTATATGTATATATATATATATATATATATATATATATATATATATATATATATATATATATATATATATATATATATATATATATATATATATAATCTTAGAATTACCCCCACGATGTTTTGTATATGTCGATGTATTGTATATGTATTGTATTTGCATCAACCCAGAGACATATTGTATACGTATTATCTTAGACTTAATCAAGACGTATTGTGTAAGTATTGTCTTAGGATTTATCAAAACGTATTGTATACTTATTGTGTTAGGACGTACCAAGAATATTATTATACATATATACAATCACAGAATTAACCAAGATTATAATATTTTGTTATACTACTGATAACATGTCCAAATATATATAGGATATAGGAAAAGTTAACAAGGATATGGTTAATATAGTTTTTATAATATAAATTTCGTCCATACAACGTTAATTTTTAGCAGATTTTGTTTTGCTCGCCAAATATTCATTACAACTCCGTTTAAAGTGAATCAAATTGCTATGAATTCATTAAGAAATAAATTTTACAAAACTAATTTGAAAAGTTCATCCCAAGTAGAAATTTTTAGAGCTTTACCCTCTTTTTGTGTCGGTGGACAGATTTGAAAAAATCCCGGCATCCACCCAATATATGATTTTTGATAAAATATTTCCACTTTGTCTAAAATCATGAAAAAAATACTGGAAGTCTTATTTACATATATTAACATATTTCCAAAGTCTTAGCCTTGAACTCAAATTCTAAGATAGGTTTTTAATTCCCAACCCAAAACAGCCCGCTTTTTACCGAATGGAGATTAAAGGATATATGTTAAGTTTCAAGGTGTTCTCCATATGTACAATTTATAAGTTCTTATATTAACTTAATATAACATCATAATACATATAAATAAGTGTTATTAGAGTTAAGTTAGAAAGATTAGATTAGTTTTTCAAACAAGCTTGGTGTTCACCAAAACAAGTACTAGTTTTTACAAGTTTTATAAGTATAATAAGATAGCAACTATACAAGGAATTGAACAAGGATTTTGAGAAGTATTTTACCTTGATTATGAAGAGGAAAGTTTCTGAGATTGAAGTATGATATGAGAGCATTCAACTGTGTGTTTTTAGTTTAAGAAAATGTGGAGTAAAAATGAGTTAAAATGGTCCTTATTTATAAGCTTATAATTTTGGCTTTTAGTGAAAATATCTAAGATACGTTAAATTGTATTAAGTCATGCATGACATATTAAATTGATTAGGTCATGGATGACATATTACACAAATAATTACAGATTTCTATTGGTATATACCAATAGTAAATACTTCTAGAAGCTGTGTATAATACGGGTAAAAATACCGTATGAATGCGAGTAGAATTCTTTGAGGAAATTGAACGAAAATACGAGTATAGCTATCCTTTATATGTATTGGTATATTATAAAGTGTATTCAATACTTGTAAGGATGTATTTACACTCGTAATACATTATATGTAAATACATTTTAACATAAGTTAATTACGTTGTTTAAATAGTAATATATATATTGTTTGAAAAATCTTTAAATTAGTAGTGTATATATATATATATATATATATATATATATATATATATAATACTTTGTTAATATACTTAATGAGATATTTAATTATCATATTTTCAATTTAAATATATATAAATCCATATATATACACAATAATTAAACAATTAAACAATTAAATCAAGTTATGACGTTCGTGAATCGTCGGAATAAAAGGGTGACCAAAAGCTTGTGTAAAACTCTTTTTGGAGGTTCAAGATTTATTAAAATTCATTGCTTATCAAGTCGGAATTATATAAAGATTAAGTTTAAATTTGGTCGAAAATTTCCGGGTCTTCATAACGGGCGATAAATCCTTGCTTGTCAATTACGTTGACAAATTCCTAGGAACGGTTACATTTGGAAATAAGGAGATTGCAACGATAATGGGATATGGAGATTATGTGAAAAATGGCATAACAATCAAACGGGTCTCGTATGTTGAAGGTTTGGGGTGCAGTTTGTTTAGTGTCAGCCAATTCTGCGACGGAGATCTCAAAGTTCCATTTGAATGTCATCAGTGCTCGGTGCAATCCACCGATGGAAATGATCTCCTTGTTCGTAAACGTTGTACTTCACTATACACTATTGACCTCAATGATGCACCATCACATGAAACCATGTGTTTGGCCACTCGTTCCACAAAAGAAAATTCGTGGTTATGGTATTACCGAATGTCACACCTGAATTACAAGGGTATCAATCGACTAGTCTCTAAAGACTTAATTGATGGTATTCCTAGCTTTCAATATGATAAACATCATGTGTGTCCATCGTGTGCAATGGGTAAGCTGAAACAGACTAATCATTCGCTTAAGTAAAACTCTAGTACTTCATCGTCTTTGCAATTATTGCATATGGACTTATGTGGACCCATGAGAGTTTCTAGCCTCGATGGCCAGAAACATGTGCTTGTCATTGTGGATGACTATACACGATTTACATAGATTTTTCTTTTGAGGACCAAGTCTGAAACCCCCGCCATTATCATTGAGTTCATCAAAAAGACTCAACGCTCTTTTAACAAACATGTTAAGAGCATCCAAACTGATAATGGGATGGAATTTAAGAATGACTTGCTTGATAGTTATTTGAAAGACTAAGGCATTGAACATCAGTTCTCTGCTGCAAGAATCCCCAACAGAATGGAGTAGTCGAATGATGTAATCGTACGTTGTGCGAGGCAGCTCGAACGATGTTTGCCTACTCCAAACTACCTCCAAAAATGTGGGGGGGGGGGCATTTCAACTGCTTGTTATACCCAAAATCGCTGTATCATAAACAAACGCTTTGATAAGACCCCTTATGAGTTACTATATGGTAGACGCCCGAATGTCAAATATTTCCGTGTCTTTAGTTGTATACGTTATGTGCTTAACGATTTTGACAGCCTCAGAAAGTTTGATCCTCATGGCGATCAAGCCATATTCCTCGGTTACTCGTTAAACAAGGTTGCTTATCGTGTTTATCACAAAAGGACAAAGACGAACAAGGAAAGCATAAATGTTAAATTTGATGAGTTATCGGAGATGACTTTTGAACAATTCAATTCAAAACCCGATCCTAACCTGGCAACTACTTCTTTCGTGCAAAACTCAATTTTCTTGAAGAAGGGTGTTCCGACGGTTACAATAGAGGAACTGGATATCTTGTTTGATTGTCTTTATGCTCCTCAACGGACTTCAGAAGTTCATGCCATACCGGTTACACCATCACCATCAACAACTGCGGAGACACAACCAAGTCTCTATGATGAAGATACAACACCATCTGATTCACCCGTTGCTTCTTCATCTTCCCTCCCACCTCCTAATGATAATCTTGAACCGATTCAAGATACATCTGTTGATACAATTCTAGTTGTTTCTCCAAATATTCAAACGAATCCATTAAAAACTGTTACATCAGAACAAGAGGATCATGGCTCGACATCAACACCAGTTGATGTTTCAATGGATAGCACTGATGTAGGACCTCTTCCACATAACAACCGATGGACTAAAAGTCATCCAATTAATCTTATCATTGGTGATGCATCTACTCCAGTTTCAACTTGAAGGGCTACTCGAAATATGTGTTTATATACTGCCTATCTTAGTAAGATTGAACCAGCTACGGTTGCTCAAGCTTTACTAGATCCGAACTTGGTGATAGCAATGCAAGAGGAGATCAATGAATTTGAACGTTTGAAAGTATGGTGATTAGTTCCAAGACCAGCGGGTCAACGACCAATAGGGGTTAAGTGGATTTTCAAGAACAAGAAGGATTCTGATGGGGTTGTGGTTAGAAATAAGGCACGTCTTGTGGCCAAAGGATATCGACAACAAGAGGTATTGACTATGATGAAACATTTACTCCAGTTGCAAGGATTGAGGCTATTCGTCTTTTTCTTGCATTTGATTCTTATATGAAGTTCACGGTGTTTCAAATGGATATCAAAATTGCTTTTCTGAATGGTCATCTTCAAGAGAAAGTGTATGTTGATCAACCAGAAGACTTTGTCGATCCCATTCATCCAAACCACGTCTACTACTTGGAGAAAGATTTGTACATCTAAAGCAAGCACCACGTGCATGGTACGAGACCTTAATAAAGTATTTGCTGGATAATGGCTTCTCTCGTGGAACGATTGATACAACGCTCTTCATCCGTAAAAACTACGGTCACATTCTATTGGTTCAAATTTACGTTGATGATATTATTTTTAGTTCCATGTCCCTGGATTTATACAAAGAATTTGGTGACCTTATGGCCAGAAAATTCGAAATGGGCATGCTTGACCAGCTCAATTTCTTCTTGGGGTTACAAGTAAAACAACTACCAAATGACATTTTTATCATTCAAACAAAATACATTAACGACATGCTAAAGCGTTTTAAAATGAATGACTGATTTGAGAACAATGTCAACCCCAATGAGGACTTTGTTAAACGCTGATGAAAATGGGCAACCATTTGATACAACGCTTTATCGAAGCATGGTTGACTCTTTAATGTATTTGACTACAAGTAGATCAGACATTACACTTGTTGTCATTGTCTGTGCCCGCTTTCAGTCAAACCCTAAGAAATCCCACTCTAAAGCGGTGATTAGGATTTTTCAGTACCTAAAACGTACTCCTAATCTTGGAATCTGGTATCCACATGGATCTGATTTCACACTCACTGCTTATACTGATGCGGATCATGGTGGTTGCCATGTTGACAGGAAAAGCACATCTGGATCAATTCAGATGTTGTGGAATAGGTTAGTTGGTTGGTCATCTAAAAAACAAAACTGTGTTTCTCTGTCAACAGCTGAGTCTGAGTATATTGCTGCAGCTCATTGTTGTTCACAAGTTTTGTGGATGCAAACTCAACTTCTAGACTATGGCTTTAAGATCACTAAGACCCCGATATACTGTGATTCACAAAGTACTATTGCCATTACTAGCAACCTCGTCCAGCATTCTAAGACAAAACACATAGATATTCGTTATCATTTCATTAAGGACCATGTTGAAAAAGGAGATGTAGAATTATACTTCGTGCCTACCAAAGTGCAAATAGCCGACATGTTCACTAAACCTTTGGATGAAGTTAGGCTAAAGTTCTTGATTCAAGAAATAGGCATGGTTGAATGTAGTGCTTAATTCCTTAGTTCTATGGGGCCTTATAACTGGGATCTTGTATTTAGGGGGAGTAGATATTTTCTAGGGGGAGCAACTGATTTCTTTTGCTTTAGATACTATCTTTCAAGGGAAACTTTTGTTTAATGTTAACTTCCTGGGCTTATATTTCAATGGTTACGATAGGGGGAGATAACTGATTGATATCATATTTCAAGGGGGATTTATTAATTTTCTTGGGGAATATCAAAATGGTGATTTTACTTAACTGTATATCACATTTTGAGGGGGAGAAAAAAAGAAGAAAATTAAAAGAAAATTTTTTTCAAAAGTGAATTCATAAATTCTATGTTTTTAATAAAATTCACTTTGGCTTGTATACATCTCAGTATGCAACCCGTTTCAACAATTGGTATCACTGAAGATTTATGCTTTGTACATAATTCAAAGCTTTTCTAAGTACAAGTCTTGATTTTAGAAAATTCATAAAATTTAGAAAAGGTAAAATCCAAAAAGAATTGAGTTTTTCATGAATAAATGCTATTTTTAGCATCATACCGAATCTGACAACCAAACAGTCCAGATTTGGTAAGTTCAAAATCTTTCAAATATTACTCAGAAATGTTGTTTAATAAAAATGTAATAAACTTGTGAGATTTTTGATAAAGAGTTGTCAAAATTTGAAGTCTAATTGATTTAATTTTGAAAGTGGACTACATTCGGTATTTTAGGCCCATTCGGTAAGTCCCAAGTGTGACCTAATTTCGGTATCTATAAATAGGAGAGTCAAAGTCAAAGGCTCTCACGCTTTCTTAATTGCATATCGAGTCTGATTAATTTACCGAATCTGCTCTAATCTACCCAGTCCGTTCATATTTTATTTCAAATCTTTGGTAATTCATATTTTTAATCAAGTTTATGATACACATGTTATAGATCTGAGATAAATGAAAGATTATAACCAGAAAATATCAAAAATAACAGGAATAAGACACTTAATTTTGAAATATTGTTGAAAAACCGAATCTGAGTTTGAAACTTTAATTCTTTGATTAAATCTGATTGATTTGGTTGATTGACATGAAATTAAGTCTATTCTGTGGTAAATTAGTTTATCTATCAATAGACCGAGTCTGATTGCAAAAATAATTGATGTTTTGATAGATTCTGTATATACCGAGTATGTTCTTGCTACAGTACTGAGTCTGTTCAAACTTTTAACATGTTTATCTGATTGGTTTGAATTGTTAATTTTTTTGGTTGATGTTCTAAAAGATACGTGACTGAATATGCATGTTTAAGTGATAATATGTGAATTTTGAAGATACCGAATCTGGTTTTTGGCTTGATACTGAGTCTGGCTTCTGGTACTTTGAAATTGTTTGATTTTAACTTGGAAAACTTGCATGCTTATTCTAGTTCATTGATATGAAACAAAAAGCAAATTTTGTTTCCGAATCTGTAATATTTCATGGTTACCGAATCTGCTCAAGTATGTTTTGGAAAATTGACTAAGTGTTGATTAGATTCTGTATGTTTTCATATTTGATTATTCATGATGGTTTTGAAATGTATGAAACTTTATTTGATTATCGTGATTGTCAAATATTTGTGCATAAATGGAATAAAAGATTTTTATAACTTATAAAATTCATAAAAATCATAAAATCTGAAAAACACAAAGGACTTCAAAGGATATAAGGTTAGAGATATGTGCTTTATGATAACATATTTTAGTCTTATATTTCTTATTCAAACAGTCAAATGGGAACAATCATTTCATCAACACTGAGACTAATATTCCCAGAAACTACTGGCTAGCAATTCTGGAGAGGCATGCATTATGGCCTGCTTTGAGCTTGACTGTCAGTGTACCTGATACAGACTTGAGACTTCTCAATAGAACTATCAAGTTTGTTGAGGCCACACAACCTAATGCTGCTAATCCACAAGGAGAACCCGCTAGATTTGAATTTGAGCTGAGAGGGGTGCATGGATTGAGGAGAATAACAAAAGCTGATTTCAGGAGGATATTTCAACTTCCTCTTGTACAAAATGAACCTGCTCTTCCTTCTACTCAACAAATGTTAAACTCTGTATTCCAACTGGGATATAATGGAGATACTCGGGTTACACATGCTAAGTTCCAAAAGAAGTACTTACACTTCAGGTGGCATGTGATCTTCTCGATCATCAACCGATGTTTTCTAATGACACAAAGTGGATCTGAAAGCATGACGGTTCCGATGCTGAAGCTCTTCTACTCTTTTACAAGGGTAGAGAATCTTGATTATGCTGAATTGTTGTGGGATCTGGTACAGGCTCAAGTGGATAAGTGTAACGACTCAACCCATTATCCAACCGAATATGCAGCAATTTTTTTTTATATATATATGACAGATGGGTGCGCGGCGCGCTCCATTGCCTGTGCGCGGCGTGCACAAGGCCTGGTCAGCTTCTATCCGAAATTTCCAATTTTCAATTAAAGATCTCCCACTTTCCGACACTTTTAGACGAAACGCTTTTAACATCACATTATAATAAACAAGACTAACACGTTCCAATAATAAAACGAGTTTTACAACACCGGTCCCACATCGGCCGTTTTACGACTTTCGTACAAAATACAAGTTTCAATCCCAATTTATATTTAGACGAGTTAGGACTCTGTAACCCAACCCGATACCAAGAGCATAATCCCGCGGACTACCAAATCCCCAATCCGCGTCCGCATATCCAAAAGCTACCCCATCGAGCCCAAGCGCTCCTACGCAACTAGTCTAACAACTAGCTAGCCCCATAACACAATACCTGTAAAAAGGTAAACAACGAGAGGGGTAAGCTAACGCTTAGTGAGTGCAATAAGGATACACATACATATATAACCTACTTACTTGCAATCACTTACACAATTTACCTCATACACGCTAGCATTTAATATAGCATACCATCGCAAAGTATAATGCTAAACCTCCGATAACACAAGCTAGCACAACAATAGCATATAACGCGAACAATATAATATGCTACACTACATCACATAACCATGGTTATCCAATCATACAAAGGGAACAATTCTCGCGAATGAACCATTAGCCACGCAGACGCTACTAGTATGCATCACTAGTCCCTTGGGTGGTATCGCATACCCGAACTTAAAACCCACCCGTCACGTGAAATGTGGTATCGCATACCCAAACTTAAAACCCACACTTCACGCCCGTACACACACATAATGATGAGGTATCGCATACCCGAACTTTAAACCCTCATCCCATGCCAACACGATGTGGTATCGCATACCCGAACTTAAAACCCACATCGCATTTCGCACAAGTAAATACATTACATACACACATGTATAATTATTCCCCTCACCTTAGGATGCCCGCAAAAGTCATGTATAACATGATCTCCGTCCTCAAATCCGAGCAAGTAACCACCTATATCACACATAGGTACAATAAACACATAAATACCCATTCTCTAAAGGAGAACCTGACACAAACATCCCATAGTCGAGGGATCTCACCTTGCTCGTTTGACCCCGCCCATTTATCTCCTAATGAGCTCAACCCAAATGTCACTACGGGTGGAAATTTTGACCCATCAAACAAGTACAATTTAACCTAAATTATACTTGTCACCATTTAAACCAACCTAGGTCTTAACACTAAATTACTACTTAGGTAGTAATCATTTCAAATGCTATTTAACACTTAAGAAAAGTGCTTATCATTCAATTAATTCAAAATTAGTGTCATAACCAAATTCAACCCAATTCAATTCACCCATTTTGTCATAAGTTCAGAAAACGCCCAAAATCACTAACGGCTAGTGATTTAATTTTCAAAACACCAATTAACTCCTAAATCAAGTATTTACACACTTGATTCACCAAAACTTGACTCAAAACTCATTGCGACATCAAACCAAGTCAACACCCATTTTGACTAGCAAACTTGTTCTTTAAGAACATCAAAACACTAACACATTATAATCTAGTGATTTAACACCCAAACCATGACAAATACTTCCAAATTCATCATCAAACCCTAAACCCACAATAATCGGGTTTACTTACACTAGCAATACAACAAAACTCCCAATTTCATGAGAAATGGGGTTTAGAACCCCAACAAGCTCAAACCCTAAACATAAACAAGAATCTTACAATTAAATTCGGAGTTAGGGCTTACCAACACTGCAAAAACGTAGCCAAGAATGAGATGAACAACTTTAACACCCGAGCTTTTGATCGATTCAAGCTTCTTCTTCTCCAAAACGCCAAATCTCTCTCTAGAACTCTCTCTCTCTCTCTAAGATAGATGAGAGTGTTTGTGGATGTGAAAGTGATCCAAAATTGGATCCAAGTATGATAATAAGGCTACAGATCTGTCCTCAAGTGAAAAGACAAAAAAGCCCCTCATTTAACTCAAAATAGAAAAAGGCAGAAAACTGTCCCAGGTGGGGTGCGCGGCGCTCACCCTTGAATGTACGCGGCGCGTACAAGGGTCTAAATAGATTCTGAAGTTCAGGGACTGATTCTGACAAATCCTAATTCTGATGTAAATTCTGAAAATGCATAAGTGTTAGATAGACCTTTTGTGGCACTTTCTGATGCAAACATTTACTGACACTTTTAGGAACATTTTCTGATGCACAAAATTCAGGATCTTACAACTCTCCCCCACTTAAAATGGATCACGTCCCCGTGATCTCCGTCATTTAACCCACCGAAACCACACACTATGGTCCTCCGACACACATCCAAACTCGATGTCCATATAATTTCCGTTAACCTGAATATCTCACCACACGCTAATAATCACTAGCATGCATTACCGCAACCAGTGGTATCTCATACACTCAATGTCCAAAATGCCCATTTAGGACATACGGAAAACACCATATATTCCTTCAAGTTCTCTCGGCTACAACTCGTAACAAGCTACATCCATAACTACATCACCCAACGCGATCTACTAGGTCCACTAGGCCGTGAACCAAGTCTTGCATTAATCCAAATCGAGGAGGATTTATGCCGCGTTAAAGCTCAGTACTTCGTCAGTTCATAAATGCACCACTCAACCGGTCAATCATGTATGTTCTCTATTTCAAGAACCAACTTCCCCCGTCCCCACAACCGGGTCATTACTTCAACGAATAAATCTCGGCACACCAAAATAATCCATTTAGGAACACCACTTTCCCATCAATCGATCCGCACACGACCATCCATCGCTGGATTAATCCAGGACGACAATAATATGTGACGACCAGGAAAATTTTGACTAATTTCAAATCAAACTCTCGATACGATTTAATATTTTCAACACGATAAGCAAAGTCTATAATGTTGAGTCTCAAAAATTTTGAACTGTGTCATATATTCAATTGACCTTCGATTGTTCACAACGATTCACGAACAATTAATTGTAAATAGATATGTGTGTATATATATAAATAATAACTGGAAATATAATATTATATGTTATTTTTATCAAAATTAATTATGTAAAATAAAATAAAATATGATATTATAATAATTATTTATTTAAAATATATCAATATATATAATTGAAATATATTATATATATATATCAATATAATAATGAGTTACATAATTTATATACTTATAAAATATATATTTAGGAGATATTTGTTAAATTTTAGAATTTTTATAATTTACCCTGAACCTAGCGTGGACAGGTGATTTAATATTTATTTAAAATAATTAATGACCAATCTTACACCATAATGATTAAAATAAATAAAGATATTTAATTTAAGAATTTGGGACTTTTCTGAGGACTTTTAGTCTGCCATTGATTTATCAACGGAGCACGAATTTCAGTCCGTAAATGAAATTGTAGACGGCGGCTAATATTATCAAACGTTTTAATTTTAAAATTATATTTTAATTATTATTATATTAATATTATTATTCTAATCAATTGTTACAGAGATATTTTTGAATCTGTGATTGATTCTGCTTTTAACTCTTACTCTAAATTCATACCTAATTAATATATGTACATATGGATTTCTATTTTCTGTCGAAATCAAGGTCTCAACATCCAATCCAATTACTATTGATAATTGATGTTAATTGATTTCTGTTTTTGGATTCAACACTTTCCAATAGCTTTTTAGATTCTTCCACTTAAGTGTTAACACGACAATATATTTAATCAAACTAAATTAATATTACTATATGTTTCAGGACTTTACATTAATGAGTTTATCTTTATATATTAACATATGCATACATGAAATTACGAAGAAAAAGCAACTTTTTCTCATTCCTTAACCAGTCGACTACCACAATCTCACGACACCACCTCCTTTCGGCTTCCACCTCTCAACCATCTATCACCACCCTACACCGGATACCACAGCTACCACCACCGCTGAGAAACACCTCCGGTCACCAACCTAAATCCACCACCCTCATGATAATCAATCATCACACTCACTAAATCAAAACCCACTTGTTACTCGGTTTCGATCCCCACCCAAGAACACCCTCACCGTCTCTCTCTCTATCTCTCTCTCTCTCTCTCTCTCTCTCTTAATCTTAAATCATCACCTTCATCTCTCTCTCTCTCTCTCCTACTTCTTCATTATTCGTAAACTTCAAAACCACCACTTTTCTTATTCCATTATCATCATAATCGATCACCTTCACCAACCTAAACCAAAACTCACTTAAAATTTCTGCATCTGTTTTCTATTTTCTATTCGAACTATCACCATCACCGTGAACTAAACCAAGCAACCCACCATGATCAACATAAACCGCCATCCTAAAATCCACCTTGTGTTTTCATTTTATTACTTGAATCACCAACACAACACCATCCAACATTACCATTTAAACCACCGTGAGCCACTTCACCTTCCACATCCACCCTAACCGAGAGTCATCGCCACCACCACCTTGATAACCCATCACCACCATCCGCGGCAATCATCACAGCCGTTGCTATCTGTGTTTTTACAATCACCATCATCACCTACAATCAACTCCAATTCTCTCTCCCTTCTTTGTTATATATATATATATATATATATATATATATATATATATATATATATATATATATATATCATGTTTAATCACGGCTAGAACAACAAGAACCATCACCAACAACCGTTGCAACTTCTATAATTTGTTTCTTCTTCTTTTCATGAATCATCATCTTCACCGAATTATCAAACCTCACAAACTATTCATCGATAATATTTTATTATTAATCGAAAGTGTGCACTGTATCTGTTTCGAATCGAAACACACATACACCATAGACGATTGTTACTTTGCTGTATTACCTCTGTGTCATCAGACAACAAAAACCTGCAAATAATTCGACCTCTCCTAATTCCTTTACTTTAAAAGTGATACGTTCAACAGGCCAAGAATAAATAATCCAATGATGTGGGCTTGATAGCACATAAAACTCAACGAATGATGATGATAATTAGTGGAGGAATCGAGCTGTATATTTTCCTTTTTGTAACCCCACGCGTTTTCTTTTGATTAGGTATAGATATTTTATATTTGGCATTAATATTATTTATATCTAAAATAATATTTTGATATTTATCACAAAACAAAATCGAATGGTTTTAAAGATGTGTCGGTAATTCATATCAGAAAAACTGGATAGCTCAGCTCGTTAGGAGTGTTGTGGTGTAAGTTAGAGGTCGCGAGTTTGAGTCCCATCTCGGGCATTTTATTCTTTTTATTGCTTCTAAGGTATTATTTGGTATTATTATTATTATCTTTATTATTATTAATAATATTAGTATTAATTCTATTATTATTATGGTTAAGATTAATTATATAAGATGATTAATTGTTAATATATAGGTATGATTATTATTGTTATTATTAAAGTAGTAGAAATTATTATTATTATTATTATTATTTTTATCATTATTATTATTACTTTTATCATTAACATTATTATTAAGATTATTATAAATATTATGAATTTTGTAAATATCATCATTAATATTAATATTATTATCATTAACATTATTAATATTAATATTATTATCATTATTATTATCATTATTAGTAAACTATTATTATTATAGTTATTATTATTATTATCATTACTAAAATTATTAAAAATTATCATTTAAATTAATTATCAATTTTATTATTATTAAAAACTATCATTATTATTATCATTACTAATATTATCATTTTTATCATTATTATTATTATTTAGATTATTATTAAGTATTACCATTATTACTATAAGTATTATTATTATCATTATCTTTATAAAACATGACTCTTTTATTATTATTAACTCTATTACCATACGTACAACTTATATATATATATATATATATATATATATATATATATATATATATATATATATATATATATATATATATATATATATATATATATATATATATATATATATATATATATATATATATATATATATATATATATATATGAAATGTCTTATAAATATAAATATTTTATAAAGAAGTATATATATATATATATGAAAAATACTATTATAAATATATTATAAAGATATAAATCTTAATGCGTTATAAAATATATACTGTTTTCTATTATTATATGTGTTAATATTGATTGATATACAAATAATTGATATAGGTTCGTGAATCCGAGACCAACCCTGCATTGTTCAGTTCCGTCGTATGCATATTTTTACTACAAAATATCGTATCGTGAGTTTCATTTGCTCCCTTTATAAATGCTTTTGCAATATATATTTTTGGGATTGAGAATACATGCACTGTTTTATAAATGTTTTACAAAATAGACACAAGTACGCGAAACTACATTCTATGGTTGGATTATTAAACTAAATATCGCCCCTTCAAGTCTGGTAACCTAAGAATTGGGGAAATGGCCCCTAATTGACGCGAATCCTAAAGATAGATCTATGGGCCTAACAAACCCCATTCTGGAATTTGGAATGCTTTAGTACTTCGATTAAATGGTGATTGCGATTGCCAGTATATGGCATACTTGCGAGTATGCGGGGAATATTCTATATGCATTATGTTAATGTCGGTTACTAGGTGTTCATTATACGAATGATTTTTATACACTTGCGAGTGTAATGTTATTTATGAAAAATGAAATCTTGTGGTCTATTAAAATTATGGAAATGATTGATTACGATAAATCTATGAACTCACCAACCTTTTAGTTGACACTTTAAAGCATGTTTATTCTCAGGTATGAAAGAAATCTTCCTCTGTGCATTTGCTCATTTTAAAGATATTACATGGAGTCGTTCATGACATATTTAGGACAGTGCCTCGCAATGGTACCAAATGTTGATGATTTCATCCAGATAGATTAGGACGAGTCGCTTCATGTGGTATCAGAGTGGTGGTCTTAGTGAACCAGGTCTTGCATTAGTGTGTCTAACTGATAGTCATTAGGATACATTAGTGATTCTGGACTTCGACCATAACTGCATGTCAAAAGTTTTGCTTATCATTTCTTGTCGAAATTTACCTGCTTATCATTCTTAGGGAATTACCTGCTTATAATTCTTAGTCTAGACACGTTTTACTGCATCGACTGCATGAATAGTGTATCGACAAAATTCATATCTTATTGTATCTATTACCTTTCATATTTTAGCGTATCTGTTACTGTTACCTTTGGTTGACAGTTTTTGAAATTTTCTGTGTAATCTGCGGAATCTTTGTACTATATATAGGTATTCTATGTAATTAGAATATCATCCGATAGCTAAAAATCAGTTCATATCGAAAAATCCTTTATTTAATTGTACGAAATGGAACTCATCACTAGTTCGAGTTCCTCGAATTCTAACAGCTATTCTGATATGGATTTCTCGCTTGATTCCTCGAGTTCCTCAAGCTCCAAAGGCAGCGTAACCGGAATGAACCAACTAATTAGTTATCATCTATTCTGGATAAATTGAGGATGGGTTTGTAGCCTACTAAATCATTGGAGACAAGAAGAAGGCGATCCCTTCCACCCACCAAATTTTCCTTTTGACGAAGAACCTGAAGCACTTATCGGCGAACCAGTACGGAACACCATTTTCACCCTCATTTCCAGAAGGGCTCGTAACGATTACGTAATATCTACCATTCTAAACCTTATTCATCCCCTTGCTCAAACCGCCAATCATCCCGGAGTAATGGAAGAAGTCAACGAGCTTCGCGCTCGAGTAGTAGCTTTGGAGAATATGGTTCAAAATTTACCAGCATCAGCAACATCATCGGCATTAACAGCACCATCAGCATCAGCACCAGCAGCACCAGTACCACCAACAACACAAGCCTCAACATCACACGCCTCGACATCACAATCTATACCTCGAGCATAATCTTCGTTCTACATATCGTTCTACATCAATAATCTTCATTCTACGTATCATTCTACATCGATAATCTTCGTTCTACATCAATAATCATCGTTTAACATGAAGTTCTACATCGATAATCATCATTCAACATGAAGTTCTACATCATTTATCTTCATTTACATGGCGATTATGTAATCTCTAATGTTTTATGTAAAGACCCGTCCTAATCCATAAGAACGAATACAATAACATATGATTACATCGCGAGGTATTTGACCTCTATATGATACATTTTACAAACATTGCATTCTTTTTTAAAAGACAAACTTTCTTTACATCGACAATTGATAGGCATGCATATCATTTCATAATATCCACTATCCAACTATAATTGACTTAATAATAATCTTGATGAACTCAATGACTCGAATGCAACGTCTTTCAAAATATACCATGAATGACTCCAAGTAATATCTTTAAGATGAGCTAATGCATAGCAGAAGATTTCTTTAATACCTGAGAATACACATGCTTTCAAGTATCAACCAAAAGGTTGGTGAGTTCATAGGTTTATCATAAAACAATAAAATTTATCATTTTGATAGACCACAAGATTTAAATCTTGCATGGTACAAATGGGGCCGAATCCTATACCCACCAGTAATGTACATGCGATATCTTTTAAATACAGTACACCTTTCTCGTGTACGAAATCATCTTTCATAAATCTTAGTAACCGTACACATATCTCGTGCACAAAATAACATACACATAACCTGTGTATAAAATCATTCTTTCGATACATAACATTCACTTTTCATTTCTTTCATAGCTTGGCTTGGTAACCGACCTTAACATATAATGCGCATAATAATATCCCCAAAACAGAACATCTCGTCTGTATAATAATCATATAAACTTCGAAGTACTAAACACCATGCCCACTAGCCCTTCCGTCTAGTGAACATTCTGGGTGGGGGTGTTAAACCTGGTAGCTACCTTTAGGATTCGCGTCAATTAGGCATGCACTAATTCTCAGAATTAGTGATGTTCCCTAATTCTTAGGTTATCAAGCAATAATAATCAGGGGAAAAATATTCATATCAATTGTGGCAATTATCACGTCCACATAATTCAATGGTGGCAATTATCACGTCCACATAATTCATTCGAGGAATGTTTTGCTTGTGTCTATCTCGTCAAACATTTGTAAAAGCATTTCATGTGTTCGCAGTTCAAAATGTATTTCAAAAGCATTTAATAAAGCAGTTATAAAAATAGCGCATGTATTTTCAGTCCCAAAATGTAAAGAGTAAAATGGAATCAAATGAACTCACCATACTATATTTTGTAGTAAAAATACATATGACGGCATTGAACAAAAAGTAGGGTTGGCCTCGGATTCACGAACCTATATTATTTGTATATTTATTAATATACATAATTGAAATCGAAATAATATATATATATATATATATATATATATATATATATATATATATATATATATATATATATATATATATATATATATATATATATATAAATTTATTAATTATATTATTTTTATATTAATAGCCTATACGTTTCCTATATATTCTTTTTATATATTTAAATAAAAATATTACTTTTGTTATGTTATGTGTATTAAATATATCTTTGTATATATATATATATATATATATATATATATATATATATATATATATATATATATATATATATATATATATATATATATATATATATATATCGTTTATTGGTTAAAATTATAGTTTTGGAAAATATGGGTTTACTAATAATAATAATAATAATAATAATAATAGTAATAATAATATATTTTGATGAAAGGATAATAACGATAAGATAAAATGATAGTTTTCATAAAAATAATATTTTTAATAATAATGGTAATTTTAATAATAGTAGTTTTAATAATAAAGTCGGTAATCATATTAATAGTATTAATATTTAAATGATAATTCTAACAATGATGCTTAGTAATATTAATAATACTTGTAATGATCTGATAACATAATAATGATAATAATAATAATAATAATGATAATACTAATATTTACTGTTAATAATAAATCGTAATATGATAGTAATAATAATACTTAACTTAACAACAATAATAATAATATTCATTTTTGTAACTAAACTTGTAATCATAAGTTATATTCATTTCATGTATTAGTACTAATAATAACAATAATTAATAATAATGTTCATAATAATAAATCTAAGATTCATCATACTTAATACCAATAAATATAAATTATAATACCAATAATAACAATAATAAAAATAATATTAACACTTAATAATAATAATAGTAATAATAATAATTTTAAAAATGGAAAACTACCTCAAAAACTCTTTTAAAAAGAAAGCGCCTCGAACCGGACTCGAACCCAAGACCTCTCGTTCCATACCAACACCCCTAAACCATCCATCCATCCATGCTTTTCTTGTTTATTACACGACTAATACCTCTATAACTCGCATTACATTCTATTCTTCCTCCTCTCTTTCATTAACTCGATCAGATCATCAGCATCATTATTCTAACTCTCGGCCCATGGTAGTTCCTAAGCCCAACAATAGCCCAGTTTGATTTTTAATTTAACAGCCCAACACTTGGCCCAACTTGTGCAGCTATTTGATGATAAAAAAAATAATAAACTGCAGTACCAGAGGTTCGAACTCAAGACCTCTTGTTCCTTGATTACACGCCCAACCATCCTGCTATCTATACATTTCTGATTTAACTACCAATTTAATTCTTATATAATCAATTTTTCTCTGTCTCTTTTTCTTCTTCTACATCAAACCCAGAACTCTTTGTAAACCTCAAAATTTTCATCTTAATTATTTCATCTCATCATCTCCATCATTAAATCATACGCCATTATCAACTTATCATCTCGGCTTCATCATCATTTATCATAATCGCTCATCTTCATCATAATACACCATCCTACATCGAATATCCTACCGTCTCATCTTCTTCTTCGTTTCATCATCGTGACAAATTATCATTGATAACTTGTTGTAACTCCATCTCATCGTATCAATAGAGAAAAAATAAAAATAAAATAATCGTGAAGCAAAATAATCGTGAAGCATGATAGTTGATCAAATGTGATGGTTGCGTACAGCAACATTGGTCAGAAAAAAAAATTTAAACAAGCTCTACATTATCTAAATGATCTATAAAGATGTGGTCTTGAATAGAAAAAAAATAACGGCACAATAATACTTCGATCAGATAGCAACATGGGATTTTCATAGGATTTCGTAACAGGAAGAAGAGAGAAAAAAATATATTGAATCCAAGGTGGTGGCGGTTTGTGTTCTTGTTTTGGTTTGTGTGTCTCTATAGGAAAAGTTCGTCTAAACTAGCAGCAATATAAGTGAACTTAGTGACGGTTTGTTGTGATGGTTATGGTCCTATGGTAACCAAATGAAACTCAAGATCATGATGGTTTATGGTAGTTGTAGGTGGTGGATGGAGTTCAACGAAGGTGATGTTGGCCGGAGCTTGTGGGTGTTGGGTGGTGGCTTACGGTGGTGTATGGTGACGGTAAAGGTTGTAGTGATGGTAGCCGTGACTCACGAAGAGGATGCAGAGTAAAAAATATGGGTGTTGGATGTTCTTTTCTATTTCTCTATCCCTTCTCTCTCTCTCTTCATACATACATATATTTTATATATTTAAAATGTAATATTAATAATAATAATATAATTATAATATAATAATAAAAGTTAATAATCAATGTGAATTTCAAAGCTAGATACAGTGAAGCAGCCATCCACTTTGTACTCATCTACCGACACATTTACACGGAATGATATATCGTGTCCATTGCTAAACAGTTAAAATATAAAGTATTCCTAAAAATCCTAAATTTTTAGCTTAAGTGCATTTAATTATTTCAGTCATTACCTGTTTGAAACCTGATCAAAAAGGTTCGGTAATTATTTGTTTTCTGTTCCAATTAACACGTACAGAGTACCAAAACTTCAATTGAAAAGGTAAAAAAAATATTTATCAAAACTATCATCTTTTTAATCAAATTTTGGAACGACTTTTATTTTAAAACTTCATATATATATATATATATATATATTAGACCTATTTTAAAAATAATTAAACTTCAATCGAAAGTTACAGACATTTACCATTTTAGCTCAAAATTAATTATATTTAATATACACTATGTGTATATATATAAACAGTTTTAAATAACAAAATTTACTACGCAAATAAATATATATTAAATAATTAAATTAAATATAACAATATATATATATATATATACAAGAAATATACATATAAAATAATAGTTTTTATTACAATGTATTTTATTGTACATATTTATTTATAACAATAAATGTATATAATAGTTTATTAACGTTCATGTTATTATATATATATACATATATTTATATATACACATATTTATATATATCCATATATTTACAAGCAATGGTTCGTGATCATCGGGGACAGTCTAAGGTCACATGAATATATGAAAATAGTTTAAAATTTTTTTGAGACTCAACTTTACAGACTTTGCTTATCGTGTCGAAATCATACAAAGATTAAGTTTAAATTTGGTCGGAAATTTTTGGGTCGTCACAGTACCTACCAGTTAAAGAAATTTCGTCCCGAAATTTGATCGAGGTTGTCATGGCTAACAATAAAAATGTTTTCATGACGAATATGAGTTGATAAATAGGGTTTCATTACTGTTGAGTAATATAAATAAGATAATTCGATTACTCGAAGAGTACGAGTGAAGCTATCACAAAATAGTGAAATAAATGTAATAAAGTTTCGTCTTAACTTTTGATGTTGTCTTGGTGGACTTCTGGAATTCAAGGGATTTAATGAAAATCTTCGAAATATAAAAGATTTGATTCTTTGGCGAATTATGATCTTTATAATTAAATACGGTGATTTGCCTCGATTACTCTGTCTGATACTTCACTATAATTTCACCCCTTTCATTTCCTTTATATTTTAGAGTTCCATCCTTTTGTTTTCTCTTCCCGACTTTAAGTCAAGCGAATAATGGTTCAGAATTCGTAAGTGTGAAGTTTCGAATGAACAAGACTAAAGTTCTAAGAGAGATATTGTAATCGCACGATCTTGAATGGTTAATTTACCAGAATTCAAGAGAAAAGATAGAAATATCAGGAAGATACGTTCTTGATATGTTTAAAGATTTGGTAGAATGTAAGAGTCGTGTAACATGGCACATGATGACGTTATGATCTGTGAATCACCTCGTTCCATTAGAAACTCAGCATGACTTACTGTAATATAATCACGTTGATCAAATGTCATTATATTATACTAACTCATGCTTCAGTTCCCCAACACTACTTCAAAAGCATTCTTATTTTAAACTCGAAGGTTTACAGAATATAGAAACTAAAACAGTTTCCTTTATGGTGTAATACAGATAACATGAAAAGATAACTGATTTCAGATAAGGATAGTTATGAAAATATCTTCAGAAATATTGAAGATATTTATGACGATATTTTGAAATTTTTAAGATTGAAGGTTGATGGAGAAAATCCTTTCGTAAGGATTTAGAATAAATAAGGAGCAAGATATTTGTTGAAGAGTTCATCAGATACATTATCATCTAAATTCGTTAAGTACTGGTTTAGTCATTGTGATTTGTCCACAGTCTCCTTTATAGTTTACTCAGTCCGTTTTCCAGTTCCAACTTTTATGAGCTTTGTCAACATACTATCCTTTATCATCAAGCTTCCGACGATTAAGGTCGTTTACACTTTTTGCTGCTTCATCAGCATTTTCAACATTCAAAGTATAAATTCGTAGACTGGGTGCTTTCCAGAATTTTAGAATTGAAGATCATAATTCTAAGAGATAAATGTTATATGTATATGTATAACTGTTAATGTAGTAACGCTGCGAGATTTCAAAATACTGATTGCTAGTTCTCGATAATTGATATGGCAATTCTCATTATAAGATGCGAATGAGTATATGATAAGGTTTCGATAACTATAATGATTTTTCGAAAAGTCAAAGATCGATGATGTTGCCGGCGAGTCTACTGCTAATGTGGCAAAATATAAAAGGGTTCCCCGATAACGACGGTGAAAGAGGCAATCATATATATCAAGGTTATTATAAGGCTAGTTTGACTGAAAAATTGAAGTTGACTTGCTGGAGCTGTGACAAAATTGGCTAATTTTGAAAAGGGATTGTAAAGTTATTTTCGGTAATAACAACGCCAAGGGAGCTAGCACAGATACGTGTTAAACGTTTACTCAGGTTCCGAGAGTTTTTCAGGTGCATAACTATATGCATCAATCTTTCCTTCCGTAGATAAAGTGCGGTTGGTTCATTCTATCGATTGAGGTGTTTTCAAGAATCATGAAAGGTTTGAACGGAGATTGTAATAGTCAAGATACCAATGAGGTTTAAGATGAAATCAAGTGGCAAACTTGAAGAATTGTTTAGTTTCATATGTCATAATCTATATTTTAATTCATTTTAATTGTCCAATCTTGGTACTCCACAGTTAGCAGTCCACAGTCACTAACTCAATAATTCATATATAGTTTATAATATTCGAATTAATTAATTCG